>NC_072801.1:71316765-71319265 GCF_028583425.1 Eublepharis macularius | reverse complement strand
GTACGCAGCCCTGCAGCCAGAGTGCTAACAGGGGAATCACTTCAGGTGTGTCGGCAGTCCTGCGCCAGAGAGCTGAAGCACACACCGGAGAGGAATTGTAGCCTCGCCTGATTCAGCAGGCACTCCTCTGCCCAGAGCAGGTGCGCGATGGCCGCTGCTGGCCACTTTGAGCCATTTGACTCCGCATCTGAGGACTGGGAGTCCTACATGATAAGGTTTGAGTTCTACCTCAAAGCAAACAAGCTTGAGGATGCAGAGTTGCAGAGAGCTACGTTCTTCAGCGTCTGTGGACGATCCACGTTTGATATTGCCCGGGCACTGGTGGCGCCCGCACAGCTTCAGGCAACGCCATTCAGTGTGATCAAAGACAAACTCCGAGACCACTTCTCACCACAACTGTCTGAAATCGCCAGCCGGCATGCCTTCTACAAGAGGGACCAAGCCCAAGGCGAGTCAGTGACTAACTTCATCGCAGCCCTCCAGAAAGCAGCACAACAATGCAACTTCTTGGACCTCGAAACGGCGCTCCGGGACCGGCTAGTATGCGGCCTGCGTGACAAGAAACTGCAGCAGCGGCTGTTTGTGAAGAAGAAACTCACGTTTAAGGAAGCTCTCGAGGAGGCACTAGCAGTGGAAGCAGCAGAGCAGAAACGGAGTTCCAGCCATACAGCTCCCGCCAGAATGAGCTGTCGGTGTACAAAGGGTGTCTCCTCTGGGGAAGCAGGGTTGTAGTTCCCCCCCGAAGCTGCACCAGCGGGTTCTCAAGGCGCTTCATGTAGGGCACCCAGCAATTGTGAAGATGAAGGCCCTGGAATGCTGGAGGCACCGGTACAAGCCTGGAAGACAATGCATATACCATGGTCACTGCTCCACATAGACTTTGCTGGGCCTTTCCAAGGACACTCGTTCCTGGTCGTTGTGGACTCCTACTCCAAGTGGCTGGACGTAATCCCCATGTCATTGGAGACCATCGTCCACTCCCTGCAGGTCCTATTTGCCACACATGGAATACTGGACATTATTGTGTCAGACAACGCCACCCAGTTCACATCACAAGAGTTCCAAATGTTCTTGGACAACAACGCCATCTGGCAAGTAACATCGGCACCTTTCCATCCCTCCACTAATGGGCAAGCAGAGTGCATGGTGAGGTCAGCGAAGGACTTACTGCGCAAGCTCGGTCGCGGGAATTTCAGCCGGCAGCTGACGGAACTCCTATGACCGCATATCACTCTGCATGCTACAACAGGCCGGAGCCCCACGGAGTTGCTCATGGGGCAAAGGCTGATCACCCTCTTGGATCAGTTCCAATCACTATGCCTGGCTGAAATCACTATGGGCCAAATCACAGGATTTAATAGTGACCATGGGGACTTAAAGAACAATGAACCTTCAAGGCGCTGCAGGATTGTCCCTTTGGATGGATATACTATTCAGATGTTGTCCTTAAGGATACCATTTACTGGGTTTTTTTCCCACAGCCGTGAAGTATACATACAAAATAAATTCCTAATTTAGTGTGAGAGCAATGGTAAATCAGAAATTTAAACCATGCTTCATACGCACTGTTGGACTGTTTTATTCTCTCCTAATTATATACCCCTATCTAAGTAGACCCAATCTTGGGAGTTCGGGTAGATGAGAATAAAGGGAGCTGAAGTGTGTGGATTGTTTAATTTGGTTTGCTTTCTACATTGATTTATAAACAAAAAATGAATATCATGTTTGTGAAAAACAATAAAAATATATTTTTAAAAAATGAATATCATGTTTTCTTTCTGTGCTCAAAACAGCTAACAGAACAGCTAAAAGCACCATACAGAAATCCTCGTCACAATGTAGCCAATACATAACTAGCCTGTCAATCAACTTCCTACATAGCATCAGAGAAAGCAAAGAAGCCGAGCTGTAACAGAAGGTTGTGTGTGCGCGATGCCCTCAAGTCATAGCTGACTTATGGTGACCCCTGGTGAGGTTTTCATGACAAATGACTATCAGAGGTGGTTTGCCGTTGCCTGCCTTTGCAACCCTGGTCTTCGCTGGAGGTCTCCCGCCCAAGAGAACAAAATTATTTTTGAGGGAGTAGGGAACAAACTGGCCAAGCGTCCTGTAGTCTCCCTAATATAAAACGAATGTCTCTATTAAAAGGGTCAAGAAAACAAGTTTTGGACCTAAGACCCTCTTGAGCAGCTTCCAGTCAGAGCAGACAATACTAACCACAATAGGCCAAAGATCTGACTCAGTAGAACGTAGTTTCACATGATTTGTGATAAACTCAGCAAGAAAAGGTAGGTAGCATATAACAAAGAAATTGGTTCACTTGAAGAGGGAATTTGATACACCTTTTAAAAACAAGATGGATTTCTTGTTCTGCAACTCATTGCTATTTATACAGGAGCTTTCTGTTCTCTGCATTACTGTCCATTCTTCAAAAGAACTCTTAAGCTGAATTAATGTCACCATATATTTCATTTCTGGTAGGTAGAATTCGAGGCCCCTC
>NC_072801.1:71131765-71311765 GCF_028583425.1 Eublepharis macularius | reverse complement strand
CCCCAAATATTTACTTTTCCCTCCAACACTACTTTCAAAGTGAGACTTACTTCTGAGTAAATATGCATTGGATTGCCCCATATCCTAGTCCAACCAAGGAATGTAGGATTTTAGAAATAAACAATTCTGAGAGGGCAATTTCAGATAAGAAACCCAGTTCGTGAGTTCAAAACATTATTTTAATGCCCGAATTATCCCTTGCTTTCTGCTCTCTCTCTCATTTCAAGATTTTACTTAGTCTAGAATATGTGCATAGATCCAGAGGAGTTAGCCGTGTTAGTCTGTAGTAGCAAAATAAAAAAGAGTCCAGTAGCACCTTTAAGACTAACCAACTTTACTGTAGCATAAGCTTTCGAGAACAACAGTTCTCTTCATCAGATGCAAGAATGTCTAGAATATGTGTTATCTATCCAGTCGCCTCTGACCTATGGTGACCCTATGAATGAAAGACCTCCAAAATGTCCTATCATTAACCCACTTATTTTATTGAATCAAGCCATCTTGTTTTAGATCTTCCTCTTTTCCTGCTGCCTTCCACTTTTCCTAGCATTATGAACTGTTCCAGAGAATCTTGTCTTCTCATGATGTGACCAAAGTATGACAGTCTCAGTTTTGTTATTTTAGCTTCTAGGGAGAATTCAGGCTTGATTTGATCTGGAACCCACTAAGTGGGTACTCTAGAATATACAATTCTCAATAGTCAAGGTTCTTAAACACAGCAAAGAATCATATCACATCCAACAGCCTCATCCATTAATTGTGGCATAAATGATAGAAGACCAACAGTGCAGTCCAATGCATGTTTCTCAGAAGTAAGTCTCACTTTCTCCACTAAAACTTGAGCAGATGAGCATACATAGGATTGCAGCATAAAACACAATTCAATGTTTTCAGGATGTGGCCTGGCATATGTGTTTACATAAAAGAGAAGTGGAATGGAGGAAAACAGGAAAAAGAGAAGTGGAATGGAGGAAAACTATGTCTTAAGGCCCAAAGACTAAGGTAAATACAGGAGGAAATGTATTTATATTATTTATAGTAACCCTTTCTCACTGGGACTCCCGTTAGATTACACAGACTTATTTTATTTATTTTATTCGACTTATACCCCACCCTTCCTGCTAGCAGGCTCTGGGCAGCTTCCAACAAATATATTATTAAAAAGACAATAAAACATTATAAACAGTATAAAAACCAATACTGATACACAATTTTATATCAGCAGAATAAGAATCCAGGTGCCACCAAATAAATCTGGCCACTACAAAGTCACCACAACCACAGGTGCTACCATGATGTAACTCCAGGGGAGCTGCAAAAGGAAGGTGCGGCAGACAGAAGACGGGACAAAAAGCTGGCCCCTAGTCAAAGGCCCAGTGGAACAGCTCCGTCTTGCAGGCCCTGTGGAACTGTAAAAGGTCTTGCAGGGCCCGGATCTCCATTGGGAGAGCATTCCACCAGGCCGGGGCCAGGGCAGAAAAGGCCCTGGCCCTAGTTGAGGCCAGCTGAATGTCCCTCAGTCTGGGGACCACCAGAAGCTGTTCATCCCCAGAGTGCAAGGCCCTACGGGGGGCATAATGGGAGAGGCGGTCCCGTAGGTATGCAGGTCCCAGTCCATGAAGGGCTTTAAACACTAAGACTAGTACCTTGAACTGGACTCAGAACTCAACCGGGAGGCAGTACAGCTGGCATAATACAGGGCAGATGTGAGCCCTGAATGGCATCCCTGTAAGGATGCATGCCACTGCATTCTGGTCCAGCTGTAATTTCTGGGCCAAGGCCCCAGGCAGCCCAGAGTAGAGCGAGTTGCTGTAGTCCCATCTAGAGCTGACTGTTGCATGGATTACAGAAGCTAGGTCCTGGATGAAAGACAGGGCTCCAATGGCCTGACCTGCTGAAGATGAAAAAATGCAAATCTGGCAACGGCTGCAACCTGGGCAACCATAGAAAGTTTGGCACCCAGGAGCACACCCAGGCTCTTGGCCATCAACGAAGGCTGTAACTGCACTCCCTAGTGCTGCTCTCACGTACGCACACCAGGAACTGAGCTGGAGGGCATAAGGCTAAGACAGTGCAATCAACAGGGTGAGACATCCTATAAATAGTGCAAAAGGATTTGGACGGTAGAAATCTGAAACCAACTAGATATCTGAAATGGAGCACAAGCAAAGCATAAATATTAACATGATGCTAAACATTACCATAATAGGATCCCACTTACAACAACAGACAGTGTGGACTGTACACAGTAGCACAGTTCACAGTTCTTAACTCTTTCCCCAAGCATCATTCAGAACCATTTTGTTACATCCAGCTTTATTACCTGTGTAAATATGAACGTGTTATAATCCTAACCCCAACACAAAGGCATTCATAAAATATGTAAAATAACTAGACCTGTTTTATTTTGCTGTGACATACTGACACCGTGTCCCTTTAAAGCATGCAAGGCAGTTTTTTATAGCTGTGATTCTCGAAAGCTTATGCTACAATACAGTTGGTTAGCCTTAAAGGTGCTACTGGACTCTTTTCTGTTTTGCTACTACAGACTAACACAGTTAACTCCTCTGGATCTATGACAATTCTTAGAGAGCAATTTCAGATAAGAAAACTCACCCTGTATTCTGTACATTGCTCTGGTTTTGTGAACGTGCGTATCTGTCTGTCTGTCTAGCTATCTGTATAGATATCTATCTAGACATCCCTATCTCTATCTATTTAAAAAGAATGGTTTTTAAAATGTTGTTGGGAAAAAACTGTTTCTCCCCGTCGGGGAATCGAACCCCGGTCTCCCGCGTGACAGGCGGGGATACTTACCACTATACTAACGAGGAGTCAACTGGTAGTAGAGTTCTGACAAAGGCCCCAGTACATGTTCTCTAACCCTCTTTCATGTAGTGTTCATCTGATAACACACTGTCCCCATCTTGTTCTATTTCTCCATCTTCTCAACAGGCAAAATAAGTTGTGCTTTCACGTCTCTGCTTAGGTTAATGTAAGAACCAAAAGTAGCTCTTCCAGCCTCCTCTCGCAAAGACAGGGCACACTGCAAAAGTGTTGCAAACTTGAGAAAAGCTACTTTCAGAACCACTTAGTTCTTCTGTTCCACCTACTACCCCGCATGTTTTCCTAAACAACAAATCTTCTATCTTTTTCTTTTAAAAAGAGACCTGCAAAAGAACCCAGAACCAATTCTGAAATACTTATGAAAGGGAAGGGAAAAAAATCTCTTGCGTTGGCCGGGAATCGAACCCGGGTCAACTGCTTGGAAGGCAGCTATGCTCACCACTATACCACCAACGCGGTCTTTTTGTTTATTCTACACGTTTTGGATATAGCGCTGACAGTGACTAAAGGGTCAAGATTGCGTGTTCAAAACAGAGTTCAGCCCAATGCAGGCTGTACAGACGAGCTCGAGCTGTCTTGTGCAGCTTGGATGACATGTGAAAAGTAATCGTGAAAAACGAAGAGGATCTGAACATATGGAAAATAGTTCATCCCTTCTCAAACGGAAAAGATCAAGAGTCCAGTAGCACCTGTAAGACTAACAAAATTTGTTAGATAGTATGAAAGAAGTTCATATCTTACCCCATATATTGTTAGTCTTACAGGTGCTACTGGTCTCTTGATCTTTTCTATCACTATGGGCAGACCAACAGAGCTACCCGTCTTGATCTTCCCAAATGGATCACTCTCTCCAATCCAGCACCAGACAGGACTTCCAGAGAAGAGCTTCTGTCTCCTAGGGGCTATTATCCGTGTTGGGCCAAATGGAGCCTCTATGTTCAGCGGCAGTCTATCAGTTGCTGGGATGCTTTGGCTTTCGTTGCTTTGTATGTGAGCCCTATAGAGGCTTGCGGAGTCACTATGGGAACTAGGGTGCTGGAAGAGACCGACCGCTGATCTCATCGGGAAAGGCTTGCGTTTGCAAATTCAGTTTCGGATCATTGGGACGTTACAGCAGCCGCACTCCACCTTCAGGAAAGTCCAAAGGGGTGTATTGTATTCGTGAAAAGGATGCAGGGAATTTAGCTGGATGGCGTGTGCCTTTAAAGCCTATGAAGAATGGGTGAACCAGGCAGACTGAAGACAGAACGAGGCATGCCTCGTTTTTGAGCCAAGAAGGCTCTCTGTGAAGCCGCCCAGACAACTATTTTCATACCAAGAGTGGATGAGCAAGAACATACTTACGTTTCAGTGGCCTGGGAAAGATGCTTCTAGATAGTAGGGTGGTTTTCTTCATGCTGGCTTGGAATGTCTTTATGCAGATTAAGTACTGGAGCAAAGAAATAACCAGAGAAGATTCGAAAAGGTGCAAAAACAGATGATTTTAGAGCAAAGAAGAGCGGTGCGGGGCAAACAGGAGAAAGAAAAACATGTCGTAGTCGGCAGGATTCGAACCTGCGCGGGGAGACCCCAATGGATTTCTAGTCCATCGCCTTAACCACTCGGCCACGACTACTTCCTGGAAATATTGTTCCCGACGCAATATTTTCTGGTGATAAATATTACATCATTCTTGTCTGGATGTCATTCACATATTTTATTTGCACACGCTTTTCCCAGAGGCCTTTGGAAGATTATTCATTTGCGAGTTATTCTTGAACCTGCTAACAATGATACACAACAAAGATGCTTCCTTGCCTACTTATGTCTCACACCTTTTCTCCACCCCTGTTCAAAGCTGGTTTCAAAAACCGCACAAGCTTCAGTAGGCGACAACACTCTTATTGGTTTCATTAGGTATACCTGCTCTATGATGCCCAGAAATGTCATCAGTATTTGGGAAAGTGTGCAGCCATCTCGGTCCATGCAAACTTCAAAAAAAAAGAGGAAAAAAATAATAAAATCTCTGTAATACTTTTTGTCAGGACCAACCACATTGACACAAAACATTGTGCAAGCTTTGAAGCTTGCCAGGAATCTTCTTCAGGGTGGACAGTTGAAAATGACACCCTAGATAGATCTTTTGAGTCACCTAAACTTCGTTTCTTCCCTCCTTCAAAAGTTAAAACATCTGCAGAGCCCTCCCAGTACTTAGCCTGTAATGACCCCACCGCAGATACACATTGATTTAGGGGAGTGAAGTTTGCCTGGAGATCTAAAAGGAGAAAACTTCCCTGTAGATTTCAATAGTTTTTACCAATGCAGACCACACTAGAAGGGTCTTTCTGGGTCAGATGATCTCAATCTGATTCCCCCCCAGAAAGCCTACAAGCAAGGCACAGATATGGTTGCTGCCCTAAGCAACTGGAATTCAGAGGTATACCGCCTTGGAACATGGAGGTTCTATTTAGCTGTCCTGGCTAATAGCTACATATAGACCTATCCTCAATGAATTGACATCAATGGACTCTAAGCACCTTTTAAAGCCATCGAAGCTATTGGAAGTGGGCCTAAACAAATTAGTTGTGTTCTTGGTGTGAAAGAGTTTGATGCATTTGCTTGCCCCCTGTCTATTGCCCTACAACTTCATTGGTCAACTTCAGCACATTCTAGTAATCTGTGAGTGGGGATAAATATTGTTTTCAACAGCTTTGTCTGCACCATGCAGATAACTTCCTATGGTGCCATCTTTTTTCTCAATTGAAAACCTGAACCTTTCCTCATTGTCTTCTTCCTTTAGAATTCCACTACACCTTGCATTTGCTGTTTGTTGTTTCCATTGAGTTCTAATTCTGTAATCCTAGTCAAATTGCATTGTTCATTGGATATCTAAATTCTGAAATTCTCTGCTGGAAAGGCAGTCAATAAACACACAAGCAAAGCAAACAAATAAGGTGTTCTAACTCCTTGGACCATTTGGGTTCCCCTTTTCTGCATCTTTCTTAGTCCTACAAAAATACCCTCTTTGAATGGCTGACCAGAACTTTACTATTCTGAAAAGCTCATGTAGAGGGGCTTGCTTTAAAAAAAAATGTTTCTTTGACTCTGGGGGTGACTGCTGGAGATGTGATATTCTTCTCCATGGCCTAGTAGCATTTTGCAGGGCTGGGGGCTCTCTCTACTTTGAGATTTGCACTAGGGTGTCATGAATGTATTGATGGTGCCCCATTCTGTCTCACAGCTGCTGATACTCAGAGCATATAGAACTTCTCATTTCTGTTAGCAAGGAATGTCTGGAAGAGATGGTTAACTGGAGGCCCATTGCAAGCCTGGCCTTACACTGTTTGATAAGGTTGCAGTTCTCTTTTGAAAACATTCACACATCTATATTGTGAAGGCCTCTAGGAGAGGCTTGAATGAACTTTGTAACCTAATCTTAAGGATTTTCCTTCATCGTTCTACTGGAATTTTTACAATGAAAGCAACTCCAGTCAACGCACTAGTAAAGGTTTGTGTGCACATGTCCACAAATATTTAAAATAAAGGAGTCAGTATTATTAATATAGGAGTCATTAGTATTAATATATTATTTTTAAAAATCAAGAGATTAAAAAAAGATTCCTGCTATGAAGTCAGGATGGCCGAGCGGTCTAAGGCGCTGCGTTCAGGTCGCAGTCTCTCCTGGAGGCGTGGGTTCGAATCCCACTCCTGACAATTTAGGATATATTACTTTAGCATTTTGTAAAATATCGTTTCAGGTAGGTAATCCTGTCGGTCTCCAGCAGGACTGGAGTCTAGTGGCACGTTAGACACCAACATGTTTCTTAGGGGTTGTTTAGAGTCACAGTATGGCTGTCTGAAGAAAGGAATTTAGACTCTCGAAAGCTTATACAATGAAAACCTTGTTGATCTCTAAGGTGCTACTGGACTAAAATCCTACTTTTTAAAAAAAACATTGCACTCAACTCTTTCATACTACCCACTTATTCACTAAGCATTTAGCACCTTTTGTCCTAAATCATAGCATTAGAACGAGTGTTTTCCTTGTACATGTGAGTGGCTGTGCTTGGGTGTAATCCGCCTTGAGTCTCAAGGAGAAAGGAGCCCTACAAATGAAGACAGTATATAAATAAAGAAATTACCAAACGAAAGGGACCCGTTAACAGAAGAGCAGAAGACAGCATTACTAAAAGAGGAAAGATCTAAAATTAATAATATTTCTTTCTATTCAATTTTGCCAAGGTCTACTAACATAAGCAAATGCACGTTGCCTCTCTGAAAAGAATTATTCTATAGATTGCTTCCATATAGATTATTCTATATAATATAACTAGAATCATATAATGATTCTATAGATTGCTTCTATGTAGATTATTCTGTATTATATCATTAGAATCATATAATGATTCTATAGATTGCTTTGGCACGGGCAACCAAGAACAAATAATACGGCCCCCGTCTATTTCTGCCTGAAGAAGAGGTCTGTAAAATTGAAAACCTTATTTGTCTAGCCATAGTTGAAGGTGGTTCCGCAGGAGAATTTTCAATGTCTGAATCGTTGAGCTGAGACAAGGGAGATTCTGTTATTTATTTATATACATGCCTTACTTACAGTCCGCTTTTCTCACTGAGACTAGAGAAGGAGTATGTATTGGAAGCTGATATGTGGCAAGTACTGATGTTGCATCCCTTTAGGATATTCTGCAGATATCCAACCTGTGAAAGAGTTCTGTGTGACTCGAATGATGGCGTTGGGTGCGCTCAAAACAACAAACAGGATTCGGTTTAAACAGAAATTCTCTCTTGCTTCTTCTTCCTCCATGTATATAAAATGCAATCATGTTTGGCTGCCTGGAAACAGACTGATTGCTCAAAAAAGTTCCTAAAGTTGAGAATGGAGTCTGGGATTTCTTGTGGCCCAAGCTTTCTTCAGTTAAAGGTTGCAGAGTAAAGATCTTTTTCTTAGAAAAAGAAATTATTTTTTTAAAGAAAGAAAAAAGAAACATTGCTATAAAGGCAGGGGGCGGTGAAGAGACTTCGTTCATTTAAAATAATTAATTGAAACTTCTGACCTGATGGTTTGAATACGTCTCTCAAAAGGGAGTGGAAAGAACAAATTTTGTATGGAGGCTCCAGTGGCGCAATCGGTTAGCGCGCGGTACTTATACAGCAGTACTTGACGAAGCCATGCCGAGGTTGTGAGTTCGAGCCTCACCTGGAGCACTAATTTTGTTCCGGAAACCAAGGTGATTTGAAGAACTTGTACTTGGCGTTCTGCTTCTTCTCTTGGTTATGTCCGAATCGGCGGGGGCATTTAGGATGTGAAATGTTTAGACCATCCTGCCAGAATAAGAACACGAAGGAGGGAGGGCAAGGGCTGTTTAGAAGGCGACCGGATGCACGACTTAACTTGCACCCAGACGAGGGCAGGTTTGGAGGAAACACCGTTTCCTCGACTCAGAAACAAAGGCACAGTTTGACACGAGTCTGAGCAACTTCGACATAAGTTACTGGAGCGCCTAGGAAAAATTCGAATGCTTAGTTTATGGCGCCACCATGTGGGAATTCAAAGACATTAATTTTGAATTGCTTAATAATATGTATCTCTTTTGCAAAAAGTTTTCTATGTCTGCGTTGGTGGTATAGTGGTGAGCATAGCTGCCTTCCAAGCAGTTGACCCGGGTTCGATTCCCGGCCAACGCAAATCTTTTTTGCTACAATATATTTTTTTCCCTTTGGGCTGCTGCTACTTCTGGGATACGAAGTTGTGATAGCAAAGCGCTGACACGAACGTTTCTTCTAACTCCTGAAAGCTCATCTGGGGAAAAACATGTTAATTTGCAGCTGGTCTTTTAAAAAAAATTGATATAACTCCAATACCCTATTCGAAAAAACCTTTTGAATCTCCTTTACTGTCTCCAAAATCTGAATATAAGGCTGCTCTTTTTTGATTGTATTTATTATTTGGTTGATTCTTATGACTATTTCCTTGTCGTTTGATTGGATGTTTATCCTCATGGTTAAGAGTTGCAACAAACTATCAACAATGAGTCTCAATGAGAAAGGAATAATGTAAAAAAAAGTTTGCTCAATAAACAATAACGACTTTATTGGGAGCTGGGAATGTACATAAAACGCAAAATGTACATAAAATGCAAAAAAAAAGGAAATAGGCTGAATACACTAAAAGTTTCTAAAACTAAGAATGGTTCTCTAGTAATCAGGGCTCTCCTGTTTAATCATAGGCTGAAAAGAAAAGACAATGAATTATTTAAGGCCCAGATGATTGCTGTTTATTTTCTTTATTTATAGTCTGCCTTCCTCATTGAGACTCAAGACAGATTACAATTTTTTAAAAATGCAATCAAGTTGCATTTAAATCAGTTGCAAAATAGTAAAGGGTCCAGTAGCACTTTTAAGATTAACCAATTTTATAGTAGCATAAGCTTTCGAGAACCACAGCTCTCTTTGTCAGATGCATTTGATGAAGAGAGCTGTGGTTCTTGAAAGCTTATGCCACAATAAAGTTGGTTAGTCTTAAACGTGCTACTGGACCCTTTACTATCAGACAAAATAGGTAAGTCTGCAGGGGAAATACAATGATAGATAATTACTTTTTTATTTAATTAAGGTGATATATTTGAAGAAATGTGGTAGGGTGATAAGAGAGCAGACATTAAAACAAAATAGAACATCTGAAGGTTTCTTGAACTTGGTTTATGGCACTTTGTGAGCACAACTGAGGTAGAGACCAAAGAAGTATTTCAGAATAAGTAGTTTTATGGTTAAAACTAAGGGGTTTTCTACAGTGGGCTCAAAACTGTATCTCACAAATTAAGAAGTGACAACGTTTCATCTAACAATCCAGTAACTGTTGCCTTCAATCCTGGCTTTCAGCCAAAGTATCTCATTAAGAGCTTGACACTTATTACAATGGGTTTAAGATTTCCCCCTCTCCAAAGATTTGCTCTTCTAATTCCCTTTTGGGCATGGGGAATTTTGAAATTTCCTAAGGCCATCTTACTCTTTCTTTTTACCCACCCCTATCTGACAGTTTAACTATTTGCTTCCACCATCTTTCTCTCCCACATGCACTCTCCTGGTTGGCTGGCTCAGTCCTGAGTGGTGATTGGTTGGTAAAAACCACCCAGTAGCTGCACATGGCTTTGATTGTCACAACAAAATCCTATAACTTTGATGCCCTGACCCTTTCTCAGTCTGCAGCGCATTTACCCTCAGGTGGTGAGGGCACCCAATGGAGAGCCCATTCCAGATGTGTGCAGTGGTTGGGTATGCTCATATTGGAGTGGTTGGTCCTTAAGAAAATGGGTTACAAACGTAGAAGAAAAGTCAGTGGAATCCAATACAATCCTACTCCCTTTATAACTCTCTTAAAACAAAGAAGGTTTGGCCATGGAGGTTATTTATAGCTGATGGCAAGCAGATACTAACTGTTTCCTGTTGGATTACAATAATAGTGCATATTGGAACAGTAACAAGACCTGGTATATTCCCCAAACTCCCTTTCTTGACAATTTGATTTCTTATCAACCTGGCCACAACACAAAGAGGGGACAAAATTGTTCAAGTCCTGCTCTAAAAAAGCAGAAGGCACCATCCAAAGAATCAAAGTAAATCATTGTGGAATTCAATGTCGGAATAAATTAATGCTTTGTGAAGGACTACCTGCTTCTGTACTCTCCAGCCTACAACTTAAGGCCCTCTTGACATCACCGAAGACCTGCCTTCTGTCCAACACCTGCAGAGCTTTTTTTTTATCATCTTTCAAAATTTATGTCCACCTTTCCACTGCCATACAAGCCACCAAGGTGGCCAACAAATGGAAACATTCATAAAAATCACATCTTAAAAACATTAAAACCAACCAAAATCACATCATTAAAACAATTAAAACCAGAGCTAAAACACATACAAAAACACTAAAAAATAACAACTATTGAAACAGTGCCAGGAAAGAGGAATCGCCAAGAGAGTGTCACAGGAAACAAAAATGTCTTCTCCCTCTGGCAGAAGGGGACAGAAGAGTCGCCCAAGGGAAAGAGTTTCAGAGTTCTGGTGCCACCAGTCGGAAGGTCCTCTCCCATATTACCACCCACCTAATCTCAGAAGGCAGGGGCACCCAAAACAGATGACTGTATTGTCCAGAAAGGTTCATAAAGGAGTAGGAAGTTTTTAGCATCAGCTTTTCATATGCTCTCCCTTCTAAGGCTCACCTGGTCTAACCACCAGGGTCCTACCTTATCTTCTACCTTACTTTCCTTTAGGTGTAAGGTCAAAGTATTTCTTTTTTATTCTGGGAGAAATAAATGTTTCCTTCTTTTAAATTTGTGTTTATGGTCTGCTTCTAGCCTGAAGATTATGTGAATATCATGAATGGCTTGCTGAATAATATTGCATTACCTTAATTGCGAGCTGATTCCAGAGGTCTCTGGCAAGATTACTTCATTTAGGGAGAAAGTTCATGTGCATATTTTCCTAGGCCGGTTACACCACCTTGAGCTATGAAGAAAGGTGAGGTAGCTTTTCTCCAGAAATAAGCAAACATAAAATATTAATCAGCATCAACTTGCCTAGATTCTCTGATGTGATCACCTTCAAAATCTAATGGAAGCGGATTTCATTGTGATGTACATTAGGCCTTTCTTACACTGCAACAAAACAGAGCCATCTAATTCTGTGACAGGTGCAAACACAGATGTAAGTGAGAGGGTGAAGTACTCCCCCCCCTCACTCACACACACACAGACACACAAACCATGTTCCAGACGTCATAGAGCCAGTGAGGCAGATACAACAGCCTCATCTGAGGGTTTTGAGCTCCTCTGCCTTCTCTGTTGTAACTGTAGAAGCCTGTAGCCCTGTATGCATGTTACATACAATCCAAGTACATAGCTTACATGCTATTTTAACATCTACCTAAGCAGCAAGAATTTGAGTTATTTGTTGCATTATCTGCGGTAAGGTGAATCAGGTCATCTTTAAAAAGGGAGGAAACTAGAACGGCGCATTGATAGATGACTTATTTGTACATGTCACACTTCTGTGCATTGTCTGTGGGAGCTCTTGCTTTGATCTTTCAGAGTCACAAAAGTCTAGATTAGACAAAATTCCTCAGCATTGGTTGTTCAACATCATTAATGTGAAAGCTTCACAGCTCACTCAGAGCAGCAAGGAAAAGCAGTATAGGAATATAATCAAGAATAGGCATCCTGTAAGCCAACAAAAATGTATGATATAAGGAAAGAGATACTTTTTAAAAGGTAAGAACAAATGTGGGGGGACACATACACAAACACAGATTAGGCAGATTGTTGGTCTCAGATCACATCTTTTTTTCTGTATAAGGGTGCTATCAGACCCTGCTGAAACAACCAAGATGTCGGCTCTTAAAGATGGCTTCAGGTGGACAGCAATCTTGATCTGCAGTAGAAGAACAAGATTCTCAGACTGACTCTCAAAAGTTTATATCTCAGAAATTCTTTTTGTTCTTTAAGGTGCTGCCAGAGTGGAATTTTGCAGCTGTTAAAGAAACCATCTCCTACTGCATCCTTCACTCCCAAAACAAGGCAACGGTACTAGAACCTTAAAAGTGTGTGGGAAACTAACCATTTTGCATGACTTGAAATGTTTGACCTGCACAAATGTTTGCTTGCAGTTTTTTCCCTGGAACTGAACTTTGTGTGTCTGGGGGATGGACACAAAAGCAGCAAACTGCTCTGCCTGAAATCAGAAAAAGAATCTTCAAGACTGGGAGAGGGATTCCGGAAGCTGGGATTGTAGTATGAAAGGTGTGGAGGATGTGCAGGTCCTCAAGAGGATTTTAGTAGCCTGGCCTGTCGCCCAAATGTCCAAGTTCTCATATCTCTGAGAACCACCAAGACCCACAAGCCCTCTTAAAGGTGGTACTCAAGTGCATGAAACTTCTGAGGCTGGGAAATCCAACTGTATTCCTCCTGAAAGCTTTATCAACTAAAGATTGCAGTTTTCCATGTCACAGTCATCACCGGTTCTTTCTCAGCGTTCAGTCTACAATTCAAGCCAACTCAGACAATTGGAAAAAAAAACCAGAAAGTTTGAGTTCTGGAGTTTAAGCAATCAAAATGAAAAGTAGTGAAGAAGAGAAGGAAAAGTTTGTTCTGGCCCGTACGGGGATCGAACCCGCGACCTTGGCGTTATTAGCACCACGCTCTAACCAACTGAGCTAACCGGCCACATATAACGCAAGTTTTCCTTCCTCTTTGAAAAACACGTAATTTGTTTCCAATGTTTGCCTAAACTATATCTCACAGTAGCTACAAAGTCAGGACAGGAGCGGCCAAAAGTCCTTAGCTATCATCTGAAGAAAGATGTCTTTTAGCTTATACTGAAATACAAAGCCACTGTAGAGATGTATGAGGGGCTCATTATAAAAGGGGGGGGATTTTCCTGACATGCATTTCTTCTAATATTAAGCCATACTTTGGTAATAATGTAAAGGACGTTTTACTTCTGTCTGCGTCTCATTTAGCCGGGATATCTATCCGGAAATAGAAAGCATCGAATACACCACTCCTGCTTCTGTTTGAATTAAAATTATCTCATTAAGGATAGCAAGTGTTTTTCTTCTTCCTATATGCCAGGAGCAATCCAGGGTCAGTTTGTTTCATTGCCCATCAGCATATTCCCCCTCCAGAAGAGTAAATTTTTTCCGGCTCTGAAAGGTTCTTCCAATAAAGTTAAAAAATCCCCATACACATGGTTATCATGGAGTGCTGGAAACTTACCCCAAACAAGAAATCTTGACCTCCTTAATATGATCTACACTCAACTCACCAATTATTCACGGTGCCACAACTAAAAGAAAGCAATTTTAGTTTAACTTCCAGTAACACGAACTAGCTTACAATCTTAAAAAAACAGAAAGCTGCAACTCTAATATAAAACCATATGTCACTTCCTTCTCTTCCTTTGAACATGAACTTTCCTTTTCTAAAAACTGGCAGGTTCAATATTTGACACACTGTCAGAAACTATCAAGCGCAAATGCATTTCGGTGTAATACATTTTGCAACTCAAGATACATATGTTGCCTTTTCAGGCTCCCTATAAATACTTTGTAATTGCAGCTCGATGCAGAGAAAGTGGGTGGCTGTGAAAAGACCCTTTGCTTTCCCAGCAATTACTTGGAGCTGGTGTACTCGACCTGTAAGGAGATATCTTGGCTTTCATATGGTCTACAGGGAACAACTCGCTAGCTAGGATTCATGGTGCCATAGCTAAATAAAGCAAGTTCAGTTTGATTAATGACCAATTGAGCTAGTTTATGATCTAAGAAGCCTGAAAAATGCAAGTCTAATGTTAAACTAAAGAAGTCACTTCTTTATCCTTTGAAAACCAACTCATACTTTTCTAAACGCATCACAGTATCAAAACAAGTGGCAAAGTATCAGACACATTTGAGTGCAATACATTCTGCAAGCCAAGATCCAAACGTTGCCTTCGCAGGCACCCTCTCGGCACTTTGCAATCGCAGCTCTTTGGGGAGCAAGTGGGTGGCTCTGAAAAGAGCCTTTGGGTTTGCACGGGGGGGCCTGGCTGCTTGCTTTGTGGCGGCTCACTTGGAGCTGGTGTACTTGGTGACGGCCTTGGTGCCCTCGGAGACGGCGTGCTTGGCCAGCTCGCCGGGCAGCAGGAGGCGCACGGCCGTCTGGATCTCGCGGGAGGTGATGGTGGAGCGCTTGTTGTAGTGCGCCAGGCGGGAGGCCTCGCCGGCGATGCGCTCGAAGATGTCGTTGACGAAGGAGTTCATGATGCTCATGGCCTTGGAGGAGATGCCCGTGTCCGGGTGCACCTGCTTCAGCACCTTGTACACGTAGATGGAGTAGCTCTCCTTGCGGCTCTTCTTGCGCTTCTTGTCGCCCTTCTTCTGCGTCTTGGTCACCGCTTTCTTCGAGCCCTTCTTGGGCGCGGGCGCAGACTTGGCTGGCTCAGGCATAGTTCACAAGATCCTGTCTATTTCAACTCCACTCAACTTGCAGACAAAACGAATAAACGGCGTGGTTAGAGCTGCACCTATTTATAGAACTGCCATGCTAATGAGGGTATCGCAGTTCTCGGTTTCTATTGGCTGAATAAGCAGACGTTGAGTGTTTCCGCGATTAGATAATCATGCAAATAAGAGAATTCTAACTACGGTGTTTCTACTGGCTGAGCCCACAGTGCTCGCTGTCTATTGGTCGTTGGAAACGTTAGTAATTCTATTGGTCAGTGAAGGGCACCGGTGACGCTCAACCAATAGAAAGTCGTTGTTGCAAGCCCTCCGAATGAATAAAAGGCACTGGAGCACATTTTCGAACTCATTCTAAGTTTTTGCTTCTTCGGGGATTTTTGTAGTTTTATTTGTTTTCCCTCTCTGAATTTGCTGAGATGTCTGGACGCGGCAAGCAAGGAGGCAAGGCCCGTGCCAAGGCCAAGACCCGCTCTTCCCGCGCCGGGCTGCAGTTCCCGGTGGGCCGCGTGCACCGCCTGCTGCGCAAGGGCAACTACGCCGAGCGGGTGGGCGCCGGGGCTCCCGTCTACCTGGCCGCCGTGCTGGAGTACCTGACGGCCGAGATCCTCGAGCTGGCCGGCAACGCGGCCCGCGACAACAAGAAGACGCGCATCATCCCCCGCCACCTCCAGCTGGCCATCCGCAACGACGAGGAGCTCAACAAGCTGCTGGGCAAGGTCACCATCGCCCAGGGCGGCGTCCTGCCCAACATCCAGGCCGTCCTCCTGCCCAAGAAGACCGAGAGCCACAAGGCCAAAGGCAAATAAATCTTGCGCTCTTCAACTGTTCACAACCCAAAGGCTCTTTTAAGAGCCACCCAAAACGTCTAAAGAGAGCTTGTGTCACCCAATACCTTGTTTTAAAACGTGATTTAAATCTTGTGTTCGAATTTCTGCATCAATTCACTGAGCTTGTGGCAGCCCAACCTTTTTAAAAAATTCAACTTTAAACCAATTCTATGTAAAAGATAAAGAGAGGTCTCTCATGGGGTCGCCATAGGTCGGAGGGGACTTGGTGGCACATAAATATATAACGGCTAATTTGAACTCTATATAAAAAACATATGTAATAGCACAGCAGCGCAACTTTTTAAAAAGTTTTCTGCTGTTCTTAACAGTTGCGCTTTCCCCCCTCGAGCAATGAAGTGTATAATCACGGAGTGTACAAGGGGAGAAATGAACAAAACTAGCTTTTAACTACTTGAAATGGCTTTGGCGGCAGTTTCGAGGGGATGAAACGTTCTCGGCTTGGCGCGATTCATTTGTATGGCTGTTGCTCAGCCAATCGTCCTTCAGGAGGGATTTTCGTATTCTATTACTAGCCGCCAGCGGCATCTCCTACATTTCCTCTAGTATCGCTTAAGGGAGCTTTCAGTCGGGAATTTAGCCCCTTGCAAAACCTTCTTGGTCTCTAAGGTGCCTCTGGACTCAACCCCTGCTGTTCTACTGCAGACCCAACAGGGCTACCTGCCTGAATCTTCCTTTAGTAAGTAACTTACATGCCCCCCGTTTCTTTTTCAGAAGCGATGACTCAGAAACGTCTCTTTTTTTAATTAACCCAACTCGGAAAGAATTTCGATTATCTCCGATTAATGGCGCTCGTGGTCGGTCTTTCCTTGGCTGCAATAAAGGTATCGCGATGCCTATACCTTTTTTTGTTTCTAATGCGACAATACGGCTGTCTACATTTAAGTACAGATCTTTGTTGCTGCACACTAAGTTTTATCTGCTGTTAATTCCCGTTGGAAAGTACCGTGGCATGAATTTCAGTTCATTTCCTGCGATTTATAGGATGCTTAAGTGTAGGAAGACGGCATGGTATATTCAGATTTTGGCCGCGAAGCAGGGTTAGTCCTTGGATGAGGGACAGCTAAGGAAGACTGCAGTGGAAGGCGATGGCAAACCGCCTCTAAACCCATTGAAATCAATGAGTTTAGCCTGGAATAACTCAGTTTAGGATTGCACTGTCACTTGCCTTGAAAGCCGCTTCTTGGGACCGCCATAAATCGGTTGGGACTTGAGAGCACTTTACATACATGCAGCTTAATCCTATAAGGGACTTACTCCCAAGTAAACACGCTCAGGACTTGGATAAAGCTCAGGACCCGGGCAACCCCGAGAGAAACGCCTCCTCCTTCCCTCCCAGAGTCCCACCCACCTAGGAGACAAAGAGTAAAGGAGGCCAGGCAAGGGCGTGGCAGCCAATCGGCGTCTAGCCCGGGAAATTCAAATACTGGCTCGGCCAATCAGGGCATGGGTGCCGACTATAAAAGCCGGGCACTTGCCTATTAGTCAGCATTCATTTTCCTTCGTTCTTCGGGAGAGTTTTGTGTTTTTGTTCTTAAGAAGCATGGCCCGTACCAAGCAGACCGCTCGCAAGTCCACCGGCGGGAAGGCGCCGCGCAAGCAGCTGGCCACCAAGGCGGCTCGCAAGAGCGCGCCGGCCACCGGGGGCGTGAAGAAGCCGCACCGCTACCGGCCCGGGACCGTGGCCCTGCGGGAGATCCGCCGCTACCAGAAGTCGACGGAGCTGCTGATCCGCAAGCTGCCCTTCCAGCGCCTGGTGCGCGAGATCGCGCAGGACTTCAAGACCGACCTGCGCTTCCAGAGCTCGGCCGTGATGGCGCTGCAGGAGGCCAGCGAGGCCTACCTGGTGGGGCTCTTCGAGGACACCAACCTGTGCGCCATCCACGCCAAGCGCGTCACCATCATGCCCAAGGACATCCAGCTGGCCCGCCGCATCCGCGGGGAGAGGGCCTGAGAGCGAGGGGGACGTTCGAACACCAAAGGCTCTTTTCAGAGCCAACCACAGATTCGGAGAAAAGAGCGGGAATGATCAATCAATACACAGTATTCTCAAGGATTTGGAGAAAGACGTAGGCATTTGCTATTTCGTTAGTTTGATTTTAAGTGCTCTTTGTAAATGAAGGATTTAGTTCAGAGGAGCCTATAAAAAAACTATTAAATGAGCTCTCGCACGATCACTTTTTAAAGACGATTATATCTCTTATAGACAAGATTTTTATTGCATAAGCTTTTGATAGTTAAAGCTCTGTTCAGATACAAGATATCTCTAGGATATCTTAGAAGGGTGGGGTGAAGCAAGGAAGAGAGTCAGGAATGTAAAGATACAATGTGGCTGATTAGAACAGACATTAGCATCTTTATCGCGCTGAGGCTCCTAAATCTTTTGTCTCGGAGTTTCCATTGTTCTGAACTTGCAAATGAACTCAAGTTTCGTTTGCAAGTTCAGTCTCCCTTTGCCCTTGCTGGAGTGATTGAAGGGGATCGGGGCTAGTTTTTTGCTGCCCCCCTCCCAACACACCAATAAAGGCCTAATGAAATCCTGATTTAAGACTGATGTTGCTGGTAAATCCTTTTCATGTGGGATAAGGGTTTAGCTCAGGAAGCGGTTCTGGGAAGGATCATAGAATAGAATCATTGGGTTGGAAGGGACTTCTGGGATCATCTAGTCCAAAATTCACAACTTCCGCCACACACACCCCCAAAGACTTTTTGCTCCATGCCCAGATGTCAAAACACCCTCAAGACCTTTTTCCTCCATAGTTTGTGTCCTGAAAATATTGTTGGTCTCTAAAGTGTCACTGGTCTCAAATCTTGCTGTTCTAGTAAAAAAATTTCCTTCCATCCTTTCGCGAAGACCAGAACAAAACTTTAAGGTAGGTTGCGAGGATCTGTGAAGTGTTTCGTTTTGCCGGTGACCTAAGTCGCTGGGCTCGCAGAGAATGCGCACTCTGCCTGCAGCTCGGTCCGCTTCATTTCCAGAACCCTTCCTCGTTTGTAAGCAAAACCATAATTTGTCAGAAGTGGGATTCGAACCCACGCCTCCAGAGGAGACTGCGACCTGAACGCAGCGCCTTAGACCGCTCGGCCATCCTGACTTAATAAGTATAACCATCTTTCTCTCACACTGGATGCCTGTAAAATTTATTTCCACTTCTTTTTTCGGCTACTTTCTATTCGTTATCAGTACGAGTTTACCAAGCAGGCATGAATCGGTTTCGGCAACAGGAATTTTGCTTCCCCCTCCTGCTGCTATGCGATCGTCAGAGGAAGAAGGAAGCATTTTTCCGCAAGGGACAAGGGAAAAAAACCCATCGGCCACGAGGTGGCGATATATACTTTGTTTTTTTTAAATGCGGTAGTCATTTTTCCCACCCTGGATCCCAAAAGATACTTTCCAGTACCTAGGGTCACCGCAGGCATACTCAACATAAAGACAAAAAGCTCCACTGCCTTACACTGGGTGTGTCTTTGCAGCAATCGACTTATACGGTTGCACTGAAGTTAGGAGCATGTGCAAAGGGCCTTTCTTTCACCCCAAAGTAATAAAATCAAATCAAAGATAGGTGGGTGGGATGTGTGAATGGGCACGTGAGTCCCAATGCTGTTTTTCCTCCCCAGATCCGGTGGGCTTTGCTGGGTGAAAATGCTGCTAAGGGGATGGCAGGGATTTGGCTTCGGATCTGAGAATCCCCCGTTTGTTAAGCAGGAGACCCATCAACGCTGTAGAAGGAAGAGCCCAGTAGCACCTTAAAAACCTACTAGATTTCCAGTGTATGAGCTTTCGAGGGTCAGAGCTTTCTTCTTCAGAAATGTAGTCGGTGGCACTGGGCACCGAATCTTGCTCTTTCACTGCTGAACAACATGGCTAGCCACCTAAACTATCTTTGTAGAAGGAAGTTAACCCTTTTATCAAAGACTTGCTCTCAAATATTCGAGAAAGGGGAGCGATTCAGCAGATATTGCTTATAGATTCCAGAAGAAACATGAACTAGCTTTGACATGTATGTGGAGTAATAATTAATCCTGAATACATCTTTGAAAATAAAAACAGGTTTAAAAATTTAGCAGAGGATGGTTTCGATCCATCGACCTCTGGGTTATGGGCCCAGCACGCTTCCGCTGCGCCACTCTGCTGCTTGTATTTTGGTTTTAAAGCTACTCCTTTGAAATCAACGTTGTCTTTTATTTCTTTGATGCCTTCATTTTTCTTGTTTGTTTCTCTTGTATTCAGACTCTCTCACTTTCATCGCTGGCTTCTTCCGTCTAAATGTTTCTAAATGTTCAAATAGCCATGCGTGCTAAATACGATACCAGATAGATGCGCGTCGACTATCGAATCCAATCCATAGTCTGGCATGCCTGCTCTTACTATGAAATATCAGCGCATTGCATATTCAGCTTTCATTCAGGGGGATCTTCACCATAAGACCTCCGTCTCTTCGTCTTCTCCTTGCATGTGTTGTGAGTTTCTGCACTGCCTTCTGTGAGCTCAGAACGTATTTCCCGCACCAAATTCATTGCCCCAGCCTTCCCTTCCTCTGTCCAGAGCCTCTAGGAGGAGAGGAGGAAGAGGATGAGGACTAGAGGGGACAAAATTCTGAGGTCGGGAGCCCAGCAAGCACTCCTATTGAGTGTGAAGATGGGGCAGTCGCTTTCAACCTAACCCACCTCGCAGGGTTGTTGTGAGGACAGTATGGGAAGGTCCATTTGCAACGCCTTGAGATCCTGGCAGGAACTGGCAGCGATTAAATGTTGGGACAGTTGAATGGGAAGGGGGTGTATAACGCAGGGAGAGCCAATATTTAGTCTAGCTCTACTAATAACGAGGCCTGTACTTTGTTTTCACCTGATCTCTCTCAACCTTGAAAGGGGGAGCGGCAGAGGAAATATTGGTCTGGCAGCCCTTGACAGCCAAATTAAAACTAGAGCTCCCTTTCCAAGGCTGGCGTGCAGGCTGTGTTGGTCGGTGAGGGCTGTTCCTGAATTAGTTGAGATCAAGACTGTATTTAATGGCTGAAGACAGGGGGCCAATTATCTTGTTCTGAGAGATTCTCAGATCTGGTATAGTATATTCATTTATGTTATTTATAGCTCGCCTTTCTCATTGAGATTCAAGACAGGTTGCACAGTGTGGGACAATACAGTCAATTTCGAAGACACTTCAACAGGGTCATAAATTATATGCATGCACATTTGCAAAGGTTTAAAATCAGTTTACCGTATTCCTGAGCCCCAGTGCTTGTCTATACGGATAAAGTCAGCAGTAGGTAAAACATAACTGGAAGAACTGTGGGGGGGGCGTCTTTTTTTAAAATAGGTGAGGCCAAAAAAAATCTCCACTAGCCTCATAGGATCTCTCTAAGTGAACTGTTTTATTGGAGAAAGAGAGAATCCGCAAATAAATTATTGTCAGGAAAATAACCCCCTAGTAATTTTCTCTGCCCTTTTTTGCTCTAACTAGAGATGAAGAATAGCGGAAGGAAAGGATAGGCAGAAGAGGTCTAAAGAAGAAAATGGGCTGGAAAGCAGGGGTGGGCAAAAAGAAAAACAGAAACCCGACGAAGGTGGGATTCGAACCCACGCGTGCAGAGCACAATGGATTAGCAGTCCATCGCCTTAACCACTCGGCCACCTCGTCAATGCACTCTGAACAGCTGCTGTCTTTGAGACCAAGCCAGATGTGTCCATTGCAGCACAATTTTTCAGGTCCCTACATGCTAAAAATGACATGGCAGATTGTCGAGGTGGTAAAACTTACACCACCCCTTATTTCAGACTTCAGGTGACCGATTCCCGCTTTGACTAAATTCCCTGCGAATGGAAAACTAGCCCAGCAGCGACTGCTGCCCCATGAAGTGCTGGATTTCTATGGCCAGGGAGTGTTTAATATAGCAGAGCATTCTAGAACGTGAACGTCAATGCTCTTGCAACTGCTGGGAGCTGGCCATTCTGTTACCTCCTTTTCTTTAGATACGTGTCCATTGGGCATGTTATGTGAAATTATAGCTAGGTTTAGTAAAACTAAAAATGTGAAAGCTCACTTTCTTTATACATTTATAAAAGGAAGCTCATTATGGTTGTTGTGGGTTTTCCGGGCTGTATCGCCGTGGTCTTGGCATTGTAGTTCCTGACGTTTTGCCTGCAGCTGTGGCTGGCATCTTCAGAAGTGTAGCACCAAAAGACAGAGATCTCTCAGTGTCACAGTGTGACACAGAAACGTCAGGAACTACAATGCCAAGACCACGGCAATACAGCCCGGAAAACCCACAACAACCATCGTTCTCCGGCAGTGAAAGCCTTCGACAGTACATCGAAGCTCATTATTTCAACATCTGGTTCCATAGTGTAGTGGTTATCACGTCTGCTTTACACGCAGAAGGCCCTGGGTTCGAGCCCCAGTGGAACCATTAAGTTCTTTTTCCTTTAGGGATATCTGAGAAGGAATTATGAAGGTAGTCACGCCTCCTTTTTGCGTGAAGAACTGTAGGAAGAAAAACTGTTTAAATCTAAATTAACACAGTTCAGTAAGCAAATGAGCAGACCTAGATTTAGAGACTCCTCGAAACAGGAAATGCACAAAAGAGAGGCGTTCGATAAAAAGGAAAAAAACCGAAATGAATGGGAGAATGAAATCCTTTCCCAAAACCAAATAAAACTGGTTTCATGACTACAGTGCGGGGTGGGAGTTGAAGCAGAGATTGAGTAGAAGAAGCTGGCATTGAAGATAGCTCTTCATTTTGAAGCCAACAATGCTATCCGTTTCCACTTCCCGTGGAAAGCGGTAATGCATATTTTAAGTCAGGAATGTAGAAAAAGAGAATGGCCCGTACGGGGATCGAACCCGCGACCTTGGCGTTATTAGCACCACGCTCTAACCAACTGAGCTAACCGGCCACCGACAGTCAGTATCGTGCGGCAGCGCATGTGAGTCAACTCAGTTTCAAATTCTCTGCTGCAAAATGCCAAATGGGTTGGCAGCAATCCACCGCCGGGCTTTTCATCGCTCGCTCAATGCGGCAAATACTGTCCAAGACTGCTGAACTAGGCGGACTGCAATGGGATCCAGCAAAAGTACCTAAGAAGCGTGCTGTATGCTCTCTCTGTCTCACAGATCAGGGAATCTGCAACATGATCGCGGCTGCCCTTTCTTGTGTCAATTTCAAAGCCAGCAGTGAACTCGGGGGGTTATCATTGTGACTTCCCCGCTCAAAAAAAAACACTCAGAAAATACTTGCTGCTTGTTCTATAACGTTTGCAAGTGCCTTTCTGGAGTATCCGTCTCTTGGCACCTTAGAGACCAACAAAATTCTTAGTGCACAAGCTTTTGGAGAGACAAAGCTCCCTTCTTCAGTTAAGTGAGTGGCTAAATCAACAGTTTCAGGTGGGTAGTCCTGTTGGTCTGTAGCAGAAGAGCAAGGCTTGGGTTCAGTAGTACCAACCAGATTTTCAAGGTATGAGCTTCTGAGAGTCCAATCTCCCTTTATCAGATACAAGGAGAGGGAAAAGGTAGGAGACTTTGTAATCCAGGCAGAGAGGAGAAGACAAAGATTCCCACTTTTTCCATGCCATGTATCTGGCAAAAGGGCTTTGACTCTGAAAAGCTCATACCCTGGAATTGTAGTTGATCTCTCCATCAACAGTTCCCTTTCATGGCCAAGTTCCATATGAAAACAGAAGTACATCTCCCTAAAAGTTCATAATTGCAGTCTTTGAGTTTCAATTGCAAGATAAGGCACAATTGAGTTGACTCACAGGAGGGTATGGAAATATAGATGAATAACTTGAATGGGAAATAGCCATCCAAAATACACTAAAACTCTCAACCCTCCCTGGCTATAGGATACAATACCTTCAGCGATGAATTAAGCAAGGAGGAAGAGGAAGGAGGATCAAGGAGGAATAGAAGAAGGAGAGGACTCAGAGACTAACTCCTCTTATCTGGATGTGAAGAAACAAGATAAACAGAAGAATGATTCTTACAAGGGATTTCTGCCGAAGATATAGAAACTGTATATGAACTTATGGAGAGGGGTGGGAGGGCAATTATATATAAAAGAGTTGACTCACAGGAAATCTATGGGTTAAAGCCCAAAGATCTGTTCCACCACTCACCATTTTACAGATACTTTGATCAGTTCCACATGACTTGGTCCAACACGTGACTTGCATCTGGAAAAATGCCAAGGTACATATATACCAGGATGGACTGTTGATGTATGTTTATAGTGTAGAATCCACACCTCTACAACTATACTTTCTAGTAGGCAGCCCTTCCAACCTGATGCTGCCCTTTAGCCGTAAAGGCCATTAAAACTTTCTATTCTCACCCCTCTAAGTCTTTAGCCACTAGGTAAAGTAACCTCAATGTTTTCCAAAGGCCAGGAGTACACAGTGAGCTCTATACCATACGTAAATCTAATCAAGAAAAATGCAGTCTGTTTACTAGTTAGGCCAAACTACTTCACACTTGTAAAAGGTAGAGCAGCAGGATTTGAATCCAGTGGCACCTTATAGACCAACAAGATTTTTCAGAGTGTAAATTTTGGTTAGTCAAAGCTGTTCTACTGCAGACCAACACAGTTACCCACCTAAACTTGTAAGAGATAGCAGTAAGTCGCAAGTTAAGATAGTCACAGCTAGTGATATACGTATCTCATAGATCCAGAGGAGTTAGCCGAGTAAGTCTGTAGTTGCAAAATAGTAATGAGTCCAGCAGTACCTTTAAGACTAACCAACTTTATTGTAGCATAAGCTTTTGAGAACCACAGCTCTCTTCACTTCATCAGATGCATCTGACAAACAGAGCTGTGGTTCTCAAAAGCTTATGATACATATCTCAGGTTCTGGTTCAAGGCATACGAGGTAGTGGGGAACCTTTGATTAAATCCCACTTTCGCTATTTTACACCACTATCACACTTTCAAGTTTTTTCCCAGAAGGGTAGTGACTCGAAGATCAAAAACTGTGACAGTAGATTAAAACATTTTCCCACTGGTTTCTGAATATTGTGATTTTTGAAAGGTCAGATTTGGACCCATTTACTCTTTTGCATATGGCCTTGACCGTATTTGCCCTCCACAGAAAGCAGAAGTCAGTGCATGGTGCATACCATGCATAAGAGGCTGAGCAAGTTATGTTCTGCCGAAGTGTGTATCTGACAAAGTTGAATCTGGATTTTTTTTTTGCAGGATCCATCCCTGGGTTTATATCTCAGTCAAGTGGTCCACTGATATTGTTTGTCAGGGGGTGGCCTGTATGTGATCTGCCAGCCATGAGAAAAAATATCTTCTAGGATTGCTTTGTGCTGGAAGTTGTAGCAGGCTATTTCTGGGTACCAGCCCAAATCAGTTTATTTCTACTACAGCAGAATAACCCAGTTAGCCCTGTGGGACACCAAAAGAAATAACATAGAAAAAAAGACCTGCGTGAGCTGAAATCAGAGACTTCTTGGGAACCTGGCACCTTATGCCAGGTTCCTTATGGGGCACATTTCCAATAACGGAAAGGGAGCAATTTTCACTAATTTGCCTCTGCCGCTACAGACCTCCACCTTGAGTCACAAGGGGGCAGGTGATCACCTTGAGTCACAAGGGGGCAGGTGATCTCCTTGCCCCAAAAGCAGAATTTCAGGGAATATTCTGGCCTGTGGTGAGATGGGAGAAGCAAGGAAGTGCTGTTCCACTGATGGAAATCACCACTGGATCCAAATCATTGTATTTTCTATTCCCAAGTTACATCAGCTTTACCTAAGTTAGCAGATAGATCTCATATTTTCTTGTAGACCTGGATTTGTCATTCCTCCCCCCACCCCCAAGAATAAAGTATGGTATTGCTTACAAATATCCCAGTATTCTGACTTAGAAGTTCAGAAGCACATTTATCCCTTTGATTCTATAATAATTTAGGTGTAAATTACAAAATGAAAACATTCAGGTGGTTCAGGGATGGTAACCAAGTTATTTTAAAAATTCACTTTAGGACTTTAAAACAACCACACACACTATACTGTTGCACTCCCTCAGCATCTAGATCTGCCAAATACTTCCAACAGCAGAGCAGTTGGAAGAAAGGCAAAGAGATCATCTGCTGTCCTCTCTCTCTTACCTACCTCCTCAGGATCTGAGGATTCAGCCACCACAAAACCCATATGGACAAAAATAATTTAAAGCTCTAGCCATTAGGCAAGGGGTCCCTAATCTTTTTGAGCCTACGGTCACATTTGGAATTCTGACACAGTGTCGTAGGCACAGCTACAAAATGGCTGCTGGAGGCAGAGGCAGCCACAAAATGGCTGCCACAGCTTACCTTCAGTCACACAGCAAGCTGTGGAAGAAGCTTCTGCCAAAGCAATGTTTTTAAAAATCTGCACAGCCAATCAACTCTCCAATGGCCATTCAGAAGCCATGCTTGGAAAAGCCCCACCTGGCCCCACCCACTTTCTAAAAACACTTGGCAAGCACTAGGAAAGGTGTTGGCGAGCACAATGGTGCCCATGGGCACCACGTTGGCGACCCTGCACTAGGCATTTCTTTCACCCCAAGTTGGAGAAGAGAGACTTACACACAACCATGCACATTTCAGAAGTCAGTTCGTTTTTATTGGCACTTTGGAAATTGCATTGGTCCCATGAGACTCCACAATGAGAAAAGCACAAACTTGTTCCTTGTGGCACAGTGTCGACCTCCTGTGGTCAGTGGAAGCACTGCCCCTTTCCTTGATCTCTCAAAGAATCGTTTTGAGTGAGGACAGCAACACAGCCAAGGGACTGCGACAGATTGTCTGGTCCAGTGCAGCTTATAAGTAACGGCAAGGTGCAGCTTGTGTGAGAGGGTTTATGAGGGCAATACTGGAAGGGTGGAGATGGCCTGGGGAAATATGCTCAAGGCTGGCCTTCAGGATAACGCAAGCACCATTCACAGGCATTCTGGAACATGCGCAGCCATGGGGAGACCCGCAGAGACTGGCGCCAAGCGCTTGGCATCCAGGGCCACTGCCAAGGCAGGATGCAGCGCTCGGGATGAGGCATCATGGCCAAGTGGCGTCCATCAGGAGAACAAATGCCGGCAATACCTAGTGGAGAGCCATTAGGATTCATAGGATACTCCTCCGTTGGCAGCCCCTGGTCATCCACGTAGCGCAGTGGGACCAGACGGGCAGAGCGCATGCGATCCAGGATTTCGGCTGAGCGGAACCGCATCCGACCTGGTTAGAGGGAAAGACAAGATGAGAGCAGGATTCCAAATATATTTATATTATCGCCTCTTCATATTGTCCAGGCAACTTTATTCTCAATGAAGATCAGGGATAACGACTAAGGAAAACAACAACTAAAGTTACCAACAAGGCAATTTCTGATTCCAGCAACAGGAGCCCTTATCCTTCCCCCTCCGATAATTACCTTCTCCATGTGCCACCCAGATGCCCAGGGTGGAACCAGCCATACCCCGCAGCATCAGCGCTGGACTTTCCTCGATGTTCAGAGCCACAAAACGTGATTCAAAGCGCCCAGAATTGTTGGGGCTCAGCAACAGCCCAGGTTTGATTGAGCCACCTAGAAACAGCAAGACCAAAGGTCGGCTGGTCGTCCACAACGCAGGATTTGCCACCTGCCCCACCACTGGAAGAGCTGCCCAGTGTCTATGTATGCCATGGCTATTCTCTTACCTGCTTCAGCTTCGGCATCCAGGGTTTCTGCCCCCACCCACCCAAGCAACGCCATCAGCTGGCAGCCGTTGCACACGCCCAGGCTGAAGGTATCTCTGCGACGGTGGAATGCCTGGAACTGAGCCTGCGCTCGGGGGTTAAAGGTCACGGAAGCCGCCCAGCCTGGAACCAAATGTGGACAAGAAACACGGTGAGACTCCCTCTTAGACTGAACCAGCAATCTCACCCTACACCAATCATCCTCTTGGAAACTCACAAAAGAGGACTTGGTGGACACAGACTGAGAACTACCCTCAATTTGTCCCCCTTCCCACTTTGCAAAGATTGGACAGAGGCGAGGCACACATGAAGCCGCCTTATACTGCATCAGTCCACTCGTCCATCTAAGTCCGTATCGTCTACCAGGCTGGCAGTGGCTGTCTCCAGGGACTCAGGCACAGCCTCTTCCACTGAGACAGCCCCTCCCTTAAGGTGAAGATCCCTGGAGAGGAGAAGCAAAAGTCTTCACCTTTGGCAGAGCCCAAGACATCCGCATAGCTGAACCCTCCGACGAACACCAGGCCTCGGAAGGAGTCCAGAGACATCTCGCCCGAGCACAGGTCTTCCATGTTGAGGTCCCAGACCTGCAATGCAGACCGGCAAAGGTGAAGAAGTAAAAGACTATTAAAGGAGGAAGCAAGCCAAGCTCACAGGGAGCATTTGGTGGTGAGAGAGGAACTCTGACTCCCTGTTCTTTAGCATGCCCACACACAATAATAAAATAGTAATAACTGCGCTTATATACCACTCTTCTAGACAGATCAGTGCCCCAACCAGGGTGGAGAAGAAGTTAGTGTTATTATTGTCCCCACAATACAGCTGGGAAGCAGAGGCTGAGAAGAGTGGTGGACCCAAGGCCACCTATTGAGCTCACGGCAGTAGTGGGATTCGAACAAGTAGAGTACTGATTTGCAGCCAAAGCACTTAACCACTGCGCTACAGCAGCTCTTCCCTTCACATGCTCTTCCCTCCACATTCCAGAGCCACCCCCAGTCCCAGCATTGTATCTCATTCCAGATACGTCAAGACAATCCAAGTTAAAAGTGGCAAATAATATTTGTACACAGGGAAATACATACCGTGCAAAAGCAGTGTGCATTAAAAATAAACACCCATCAAATTAAACTGGATGTTACATCTGTGTTACAAATTATGGGCATCTATGCTGGTATCTTGCCAACCAAGAAATATACAGGGCAGGGTTTTCTGTGGCAGCCGTCATTGCCGTGCTGGGATAGCCAGCCTCCTTTGAATGAATTGCCCCCGTAAACAGGTTGCATCTCACAGGGAGAAACAAGGGCTAGAAATGTGACTCTGGATGCCAAAAGGGAAGGAGAAACAAACAGCCTAAAGGTTCCCAGATCACATTTTTGTTTCTGAGAGCAAGCAGAGGAGCTTTTACCAAATCCGCATTGCTTGGCTCACCTGAAAACCAGCCATAAGGAAAGCAGCCACCATTTCACGGTCCCCGTTACTCCCTTCCTCCCGAAGCACAGCAACACGGGGGGCAGGCATGGCTGTGGGAGGGGAAGGGGGGGAGAAAAAAGAGGGACCTTTATACCATGACACAATCAACCCTTCCCGGAATCAACAGCTTCCTTCGGGTGCCCCCTTTCCCTCCCTGACACTGTCCCATCTCATACCTATTTCCCGTAGCAGGGGAAGCTCTTCATGGGGGTTAAAGGTCATGACAAAGGTTGGTTCTGTGCGCCTGGCCAGCCCGGTCTCTTCTTGGGCCACACACTCAGGGTTGGCTTGCAGCCGCTCTAGCTGGAAGCTGGTGGCTTCCCACCAGGCCCGTAACATCCCTACTTTCTCAGCCAGCACTTGCTGGCCATTTACAGTGACTCGAACCTGCAAGGAGAAAGAACCAATCAAGTAGCAATGGCGTTGGCAGTGGGGAAAGGGGAGGTTGTAGCCTTCACCTGTGGAACGGCCTGCCCAAGGAGGTAAGGAAGGCTCCCACGCTCCTGGTATTTTGCAAACTATATAAAGCAGAATTGTTCAGGAGAGCATTTTTATAAAGTAAGTTGGGCTACTCTGTAACAGATGGGGGCAGGAAAACACATCGTTTCAACTAATGTGACACTGTGTTTTGTACTTATGTTTTGTTCAGACAACAGCTCCGTTTCAAAATTCTGCAACTGTAGCTCTGTTCATTGCTTATTAGATGTTTTATCCTGTTAATTGTATTGGTAGACGCTGTGGAACCCGCCTTAAGTCTCAGCGAGAAAGGCGGACTATAAATAATGCAAACAAACAGACACAATCAAGATGGGGAAACAAAAAAGGGAAAATGAACAGGGGAATATGTCAGGTCCTCAGCTTAGTGAACCTCTCGTGCAACTCTACGACTACACAATCTTCCAGGATGCTGGCAAAGATTTTGACTAAGGCATCCCTCCATCCTCCTCCAACAGACTTTATTTCCAGCTCTTCCCATATTCCTTCCCAACTATTTACTATTCTCTACCTTTTACTATTTTCTACCTTTTTTAATTTTGTGATTGCTCATATATTCTCACCATGGCATTGGCTCCCCGGGAACCTGAATGCCCAACAGGTACACACCGCACCCCGGCTTCTTGGTATCGTTGGCAGACATCAGCCGCTGCTACGCCGGGCACCTCTAGCACCAGGCCGGGTTCCTCTGCAAACAGCACCTCCAGGGCTAGGGTGGGACAGGAGAGAAGCTGCACTGGTTACTAGTTGAGTACCGCATCCGGTTCAAGGTTCTGGTGTTGACCTACAAAGCCCTATGCAGACTGGGCCCAGCATACCTTCGGGACCGCCTCTCCCCATATCTTCCCTGGAGGTCACTTTGATCAGCTAATAAGCAGTTGCTGACAGTCCATGGCCCCAGGGAGGTCCGTCTGGCCTCTACCAGAGCCAGGGCCTTTTCGGTCCTGGCTCCGACCTGGTGGAACTCTCTGTCTGAGGAAACTAGGGCCCGGCAGGATTTGTTATCTTTCTGCCGGGCCTGCAAGATGGAGATGTTCCACCAGGCATTTGGTGGGGGCTAGGCTGTCCTCTCGCCGGCCACACCGCTGAAGACCGTCCACTACCCATGCAGGGGCTTGAAAGTGTGACGCAGGGTATGATGCAAGACCCAAGCCCTGCGTCTAAAATGCTGTATTTTAATATTTATATCCGCCAATCGAGAATTTTTATTGTATATGGAATAGTGTTTTAATGTTTATTTATAATATTTTTATTGTTTTTAAACTGTACGTTACAAACTGTATGCTGTTACACCGCCCTGAGCCTGTCTGACGGGGAGGGCGGTCTAGAAACGCAACAAATAAAATAAATAAGCTATGAGAATGAGGCAGGTGGGAGAATGGGACCAACTCCCCCACTGCCCTTAGCCATTCTCCCAATCCTGGGTAGAGAATCCTCCTATTCTCCGTAACCAGGGCTTTTTTTCTGGGAAAAGAGGTGGTGGAACTCAGTGGGTTGCCCTCGGAGAAAATGGTCACATGGCTGGTGGACCCACCCCCTGATCTCCAGACAGAGGGGAGTTTAGACTGCCCTCCGCACACTCAGCGGTGTGGAGGGCAATCTCAACTCCCCTCTGTCTGGAGATCAGGGGGTGGGGCCACCAGCCATGTGATCATTTTCAAGAGGTTCCGGAACTCCGTTCCCCCACATTCTTGCTGAAAAAAGCCCTGTCCGTGACCCTCTAACATCCCAAGCATCCCTCTAACGCTGGGATTAAATGTGGCCAACTAACAAAAGCTTCTGTGATGCTTTGGCCCTGGCCCCTTTTACGCAGTATTGCTAGGAGTCCGGGATGCTCACCCAGACCCCTTTTAGGGGAAAAAGCAGCCCTTTCCAACCCGCCCCCCCCCCCACGCTGCGCACTTCCCACCAGTTCACTGACCGTTGACTCCAGGGGCACCCAGCTCTATGCGGGCTCCACAATTCCCTGCAAAAGCCATCTCCAGCATGCACGTCAGAAGGCCCCCGTCACTCACATCGTGCCCAGCAGAAATCAAGCCATCTGTGGGCGGGTGAGAGAGGAGTTAAAAGCACTGCATTGGTTAAAAAGCAAAGCCACCGGGATCCAATCCACAGCAGCTGTTCATTATTATATGCTCAGGGCGGTGGAAGCGGAGTTGGTGGGACAGCAATGCTGTGAATGACCCTTCTTCCTGGACATCCGCCCTGCCACCGCTGGACTCTCTTTCTTTTGCCAACCAGGTGGCCAGAAGCAAATGCCGGCCTGCTCTCTGCTGGCTGGCAGGGCAGGAGCCATTTTCTGTTGCTGGGCACGTTCGCAGGGGTTAAGTGGTTGGGTTGTAAATCAGCACTCTGCTGGTTCAAATCCCAGCACTTCCATGAGCTCAAAAGGTGGCCTTGGGTGAGCCACTCCTCTCAGCCCCAGCTCCCCAGCCGTATTACAGAGATAATAATAACACTGACTTTGTTCACCGCTATAAGTGGGGCACTAATCTGTCTAGAAGAGCAGTATATAAATGCAATTATTATTATGAACTGCTGTAGCACAGTGGTGAAGAGGTTGGGCTGCGAATCAGCACACTGCTGGTTCAAATCCCACTACTACCACGAGCTCAGTAGGTGGCCTGGGGTAAGCCACTTCTCTCAGCCCAGCTCCCCAGCTATATTGTGGAGATAACAACACCGGACTGTTATCATCATCATCAGTGGTGAGTGAAAATTTAAACTACTTTGCTGAAAGATGTTACTATTACAATACCAGGGTGTGGGGTGGGGGGAGGGCAGGAGACCCTCATTCCAAAATGAAAGGCCCTGCCTGTTCCTTACATTGCTTCAAGTTCCCATTCAAAGCCCATTTCATCATCACTACTACGAAGGAAATAGCCTCAAGGGTGTTTTGATTCATGTACAGATTGCCTTTTGCAAACCAGCTAGTAATAGAGGGGGGGGGGTGTTTCCAGGCAGGCTTAAAGTGCTTAGAAAAGGGGGGGAGAGGACGAAGGCAGAGGAGGCCTGGAGGGATCATACCCCTTCCCTGCTTGTGCCTACCTTTCAGCAGCTCTTGGGTGACTTGGAAGCAAGAAACAAGAGTAGCAGGGCTATCCAGGTCTGGGGAAACATCCCCCAGCTGAGAGAAACACTGGGCCAGGGCGCTGCCCCCCAGGCGATGTCGATCTGGATTGACTGCAACATGAAGCAGGGTCCCTGGAATGAGAAGGAAGGCGCAGCATCAGCACGGAGGAGAAAACGGCTCTCTCCCCGATCCCAGCAGTCTTTTTTCTTTGGTGCTACACCCACATCCCTTTATCTGCTGCAGGGGTCTTTGTGAAGTTGGCAGGAAGCAAGGAGAGCTTTCTAGAGTCAAACCCAGACAAACTTCCTTTGTTCAGCATCTTTTGCGGTAGAGGAAAAAAGAAAGAGGCAGAGAGTGAAAAGAAATTCAAACTATTTCAACGGAATCTAAGGAATCTAAGGAATCTAAGGAAGTAATCTAAGCTTCCTAATTAAGTCTACCCAAGTATATTTACTCCATTTATACCCCACCTTTCGCCCACTGGGGACCCAGATCGGCTTACATAATTCTCCTCACTGCTATTTTATCCTCACAAGAACCCTGTGAGGTAGGTTAGGCTGAGAATGTGTGATGTGCAAACAGGCCCACTGGCTTCTCTTCCCATTCTTACTTACATTGGTCATTTATGTTATGCTGATTACCTGAAAAGGTGGAAAGGACCCCCCTCACACACCCTTTCCACTTTACAGAAGCTTATCTAGAGGTGATTCTCCATTGGCACAGATGACCAACTAATCTAACCCAACCAATTTTCTTACAACATCAAGATGGGTTGCTCTGTTAGTCTGTCTGTAGCAGTGGAAAAGAGCAAAAGCCCAGTAGCACCTATAAAACACAAAATTAGTGGTAGGGTATGAGCTTTCGTGAGCCACGGCTCACTTCTTTAGAGCTGTGGCTCACAAAAGCTCATACCCTGCCACTAATTTTGTTAGTCTTATAGATGCTACTGGACTCTTGCAGTTTCCTTATAAAATCCTTTTATCAAATGCTTCTACTTTTATGTGGCTTTTCTTAAAACACACACACATATACACAACAGAACATCTGATTAAGCTCCGAGTCTTACCTCTGCCTTCTGGACATTTAAGATCAGGGGTGACAGTAGATCTGATATCTGGGCAGACAGCATAAGCTGAGATAACCAGGGTCCCTGTTGGAAGAGGATACAAGGGAATCGTGGATGGATCATGGAGTTGAACTGGGCAATCTATCTAGCAGGTGTTCTTCTGCCTCTTCTCAGGAACCAAAAAGTCCAGCACCAATGCTTTAGTTTTGTGGAGCACAACAACAATGTGAATATGCTGGGTTGGTGGAAGTCCTATGCTTTGGCCAGGATCTCATTTTTGTCCAATAAATGTTACAGACACAACTGGGGAATCCATTTCTCTGGAGACTCTCCAAAGCCAGAACCTGAGTCTTCATTGTTTCCCCAGAGTGCTTTCAAATACTTTTAGTTCATGTCCTGAGATTTGTAAGTCTCTGTTCCCCCCACCCCAATGTGGTGTTTAATTTTTTCTGGACAAAGGCTACAACTTATTTATTTAAAATATTTTCGGCTGGTATCTTGGACATTCAAAGTGGTCCCAAATAACATTTTAAAATTGCAACCTCCAAAAATAACTGGGCTGGAAATGAGGATACAATATATTGTTTTAAAAAACAGCACCTCAGGTAAACAACCATGCTACTAACTTAAGGAGAGAAATTTTGGGATAAACCCTAGGACAACCTGCCCGCTCTTTTTACCAGGTGCCTTGACGGTTTCTGTGCCGACCCGGGCTGCCATGCTGAGCGAGTCCTTGCCGCCGTCAACAGCCACGCCCAGTTCCCCCATCACAGAGCACATCGCCCTACAGGCATTAGCCAAGGCTGCCCCCTCACCAGGGAGCTTGGCTGCCCACATCCAGTTCCCACTGCATTTCACATCCTGCAAAGATATAACAGTTTCTTCCAGGAGGCCAGGAGAGGACGAAAAGTAATATGGCACATTCATTAGACTAACACAAGGCACATTAAACAAGACAAAATTGGAATCTATAGCATCCAAGGAACAATTTGGGGTTAGGGGTCACGGGAAGGCTACAGCTTTTAAACAAAAGGGAATCAGATAACTATTCGGCTATTTTTCAGTTTTGTTACAGTTGGGGCAACAAAAATCTGTATGTGGCAATTAATGATTATAGAAAAATTACAGGAGCAAGGTAACAATTTAGAGACCAATTAGCTTTCAAGAGTCAAAGCTCCCTTTGTCAGACAGGGAGCTTTGACAATTGAAAGTTCACACCTTGGAAATTGTATTGATCTCTAAGGTGTGGTGGTTGTGGAGAGTGCCCTCAAGTCATAGCTGACTTATGACAACCCCTGGTGGGGTTTTCATGGCAAAAGACTAACAGAGGTGGTTTGCCATTGCCTGCCTTTGCAGCCCTTGTCTACAGTGGAGGTCTCCCATCCAGTTACTGACCAAGACCAAACCTGCTTAGCTTCTAAGATCTGACTAGATCAGGCTTACCTGGGCTATCCAGGTCAGGATCTGTAAGGTGCTACTGGACCCAAATCTTACTACATACCAACACAGCCACCCAGCAGAAAAATATATTAAGTCAGTAATTAGAGTAGTTGCTACTATACAAGTAATATCTAATAGATAACAAGGCCTCACCTTGAGGTCAGTGACACGGGCAAAGACCAGGTTGGTAAGAGCTTCTGCCACAGCCAGTCGAGCGCCGGCTGCTGGGTCAATGAGCCCCTTGATAGGCTGCTCTCCGAGGGCTGTGGCTCCTCCCACTACCTCAAAGGGCGAGAGGGCCACCACTGCAACATCTGCCAGAGGGGTATGCAGGGGACCCACGCACTGCTGCTGCGCCACCAACCCCGTCACCGACCGATCGACCTGGGCCAAAGGAGGTGAAAAAGAGCAGAAAACCCGGACCAGGAATAGTTATAACGTGCCAAATGCACCAGCCGTTTTTAAAGAGAATTCACAGAGTCCAGTTTGAAAACCCCATCTTTAAAAAAGTTTCCCGGGTACCTTATTGGTCAGGTAACGTTTACTAGCCACCGACGGTAGCTTCAGGACTCGCTGGAGGGCATCCACCACACTAAGGTCACGGGGCAAGTCCAGAGGTTGAAGGGCGCGCTTCACTCGCTTCAAAGTGAATTCCTGGTGGAAATGGAATAAACAAAAGTCTGCATTGTTACAAGCCAAGCTGGAATATTACCTCTAGTTTAAGGTCATCGCTCCCATAACAACAACAAAAACGTTGTGTTTATATACTGCTGTTCTAGAAAGATTAGTGCCCACTCAGACCGGTGAACATTATCAATGTTATTGTTATCCTCACAATACAGCTAGGGAGCTGGGGCTGTGAAGAGTGGTTGACCCAAGGCCACTTGCTGAGCTCATAGCAGTAGTGGGAATCAAACCAGCAGACTTCTGGCTTCAAGCCCAGCCACTTAACCATTATACTATAGCAGCTCTCAAACTATATGTTGGGTCTTTCCCACAAGTGGCTTGCAAATACGGGAGGGAGGAGGAATACAGTGAGCTGGGAGAAAAGGTAGTAAGTGGGAAGCTCTACAACTAACCTGGATTTACCACTGCATAATTTTACTATGTTTATTGTCTGCTTTTCTCACTAAGGCTCAAGGTGGATTACACAGTATAAGTCAATGCAATCAACAGGACAAAAAATCTAACAAGCAATGTCATAGGACTAGGATTAGAGAAATCAGAAACAAGCATCAAATCTTAGATGTGATTCAGAATGTCGAGATGATGCGTGAAATGGCCTCAAAACAGAGCCCTTTGCTCAGTATGGTACGATGGGTCGAGTGCCAGGTGAGCATCAGGGTTCCAATCCCCACTCGGCCATAGAAACTCATTGGGGGGCCTTGGGCAGTCACACACTGTCAGCCTAACCTACCTCACAGGCTTGTTGTGAGTATAAAATGGAGGAAAGGAGAAAATGTAAGCCAGTTTGGGTCTCCATTGGGGGAAAAGGCACGGTATAAATGAAGAACATAAATATGTATAAATATTGAAACAGGAAAAGATAGAAGTTTGCTCGCTTGTAAATGAAATTTCCTGTATGTTATGTTGGAGGGGGAAAGTAGGACAGAATCCCTTTGTAAACAGGTCCCCAAAAGTAGAAGTGAGTTCCACTTTAACGAGTATAACCATCTCTATTAAGGAACTCCTTCCCGTGGAGGGGAAAAGTAGTAAGTTACCTTGCGTGGCATCTTCCCCAGCACCCATTCCAGTTTCAAATTCACAGGGGTGGGTCTTCCTCCCGCTTGCCCTTCCTTAAGCTCCGCATCGCTTGCCGGAACCTTCGTGTCATCGACCAGCACGATCTGTCGAGGATCCGCCCACAGAAAGGAGGAGTCACTTCCACGGACCGCCTCCTTCCTAAGCTCTTTCCTCTTTCCTAATTAACTCCTCCCCCCTTTTGCCTCAATGCACCCACATCCTACCTGGTCCCACCCACCCGTCCCCAGCATTCTAGGCCAAGCCACCCCTACACAGGCCCTTATTGTCCAAGCAAGATGCAACTCCTATATTAAGTCATCCTTGTATCCATCCGGCTACACAGCTAAATCTACAGTATAGGTGTTCATTATATCAAAAAAATAGATACTTTTTATAAGGACCCCAAAGGAGGGCAGCTCTTCTACTCAGCAATTAAGTTTGGGGCAGGCCCTTCTCTGGGTGCCCCTACCTCGCAAAAGTTCTTCCTTCAAGATTTTTATTCCAATTTTTTAAAACCCACAAGATAGTTAAGTTTCGCAGAAAAAATGTTCCAGGAGTGAGCTATGAGAAGGGTTCTGAGTCCTTCACAAAAATTAAACATTCTTAAAGATGTTCTGTTTTCTCTTTGATACTTGAAAAGTAAACTCCAATCGTGGAAACTTTCTAATCTGCCTAGCTTCTCTGGAAAATGCTTTGTAGCTCTCTTCTTCTGGGAAAGGATACAGTGCACTTTTTTCTAAATCAATATACATCACATCAGTTCCAGGACACATGGGCAATTTCCGAGATTGTCCTAACCAAATCAGGGTAGTTTGCAACTTGGACTTTGCTTGTCCTCCCACTGCTGCACTCTCGACCCTCACATTTGATAACCTCCATTCTTGGGCCCTCACACCATCTTACCCGTCCATCGCCTGTAATCCGGCCTACGAAGTCAACAGGACACCTCTCACGGCAGGCCAATCGCCGCAAGAAGGTCGCATCACGAGGACGGAGCAGAAGGGCATTGGACTCTTGGTACTCAGCCCCCCAAATTTCCAGGACACTCAATGTGGGATCTCCCAGCTGGGCAAGGAAGGGAGAGAAAAGCGATTGAGCTTTGGAGTATTACCAAGGAGTAACGTTGTACACGACCTAGTGCTAATTGTAGGTTTGGGGCAGAGAGACTTGCAAAGAGTATAGTTTATCATCTGTATTTTATCTGGCTCTCTCAACTTCTGCATTTGGGCTTAAAATCTATTGTTCCTTTTCCTTGGAAAAAGAGACAGGGTGTAAAACAAAGGCATCAATCAACAGGGATATCAGAAGACTGATGTCAGTGGAAAGAGACCACAAGGTGTAAAAAGGAGAGACCAAGATAACAGACCTGGAAGCGGCTTGCATAGATAGTGGCCCCGGCTGGTTCACTCAGTTCCTTCAGCACATTCCCTAAGCAGAGCAAAAGAATAATTTGCAGGCCCCCAAAATCCTTAGAGATGAAAAACTTTATATTTTTGTTGTTGTTATAATTTACAAAGTTTATACCCTGCCGTTCTGCCCACATCGTGGCCACTAAGGCAGCTAACAGATTAAAGACATACATAGTAACCACATGTCTTAAAAACTGTTAAATAAAACCAATGAAAAACACATCATTAAAGCAACTAAAACAAAGCTTAAAATATACATACAAAAATATAAAAACAACAAAATTAAAACATGGTCACTAAGGCAGCTAACAGATTAAAAACACACATAGTAATAGCATGTCTTAAAAACCATGAAATAAAACCAACCAAAAATATATCATTAAAGCAACTAAAACCAAGCTTAAAATACATATACAAAAACATAAAAACAACACAATTAAAATATAGGGCAGGAAGGAAGGAACACTAGATGAAGACACTGGACAATGAGCTATCGTTGTTTGTTATTGTAAACATTTCTTTACATATATTTACAAAGTATGGTATATCATTTTTACTTCATGTTATTGCTCCCATTGGGTTCCAATTGCAAGATTTAAATCCAGTGGCACCTTAGAGATCAACAAGATTTTCAGGGTACAAGCTTTCGGGAATCTGAGCTCCCTTTTTCAGATTCAGGTGTCTGAAGAAAGGAACTCTGATTCTCAAACGCTTATACCCTGAAAATCTTGTTGGTCTCCAAGGTACCACTGCACTTAAATCCAACATACCCACCTAAAACTATCTTCTTGGATTGTAATTGCCACTTGGCCACAAAGGTTGACTTTGGGTCTGCCACACTCTCTCATCCTAACCTTGCACACCACCCTGAACTGTATATATTGCGTGTAGTAATAACAATATTGTTTAGCAGCCACATCCCCTCTTCCAAGCATTCACCATTGCCTCCAGCACCCTGGTCATGCAAACTGCAGATCGGGTTGTCCTCGCCGCTTTCCACACAGCCTCGCAGCACTCGGTTCATCTTCTGTTCCATCTCAGCATCCCCTCGTTGCACGGCCCCAAAATCCAGCTCGCTGGCATTATCGCCCTGCACCTGGCACACAAGAAGCATTGGCAAGTGTGAAGGACTTTACAGTGAAATACTGTAGGCTTTGTCAATGACAAATCAGGAGAGAGATTAAAATAGCCCAATAAGCAGTATGATTTTAGCAACCCACCCAGGCTTTCAAAGGCATCCAAAGAGCCTTTACCTTAAGACGTCAGAAGAAGACATACCACCTTCACCTCCAGAGATAAATGGAGAGCCCCTCCAACTTACCTGGATGGAGGAAGCAGCTCCTCCCCCAACACCAATTCGATAGACGGGGCCTCCAACCTTCACAACATCCATACCTGGAGATTGAATACAGTACTTGCATCATCCTGGGCAAAATTTGGTACTGGGTACCAAATCTGACACTGGGACTTACAATTTTCATTTAAAAAAAAACAAACCAAGTCTCTAGCCCTCGTAGTTCAAAAGACAAGCTTCAAAGCACGTGGGCAATGCCAGCTGAAGAGAGGGGGAATATTTCCAGTGAAGGGGGAGGAGATCTTTAGAACTTTGCACAGGTCTTTGTTCTTCCCCATGGACAGCAAAGCAGATTTATTTACCCTCAAGCCCTTGAGATACAGTGAAATAATAGTTGTAACAATTTACCAGGCTGCGGGGCTTCCTTGAGCACATGCGCATCTTCCATGGCCCCGATGCCACCGCTGAACATGATGGGTTTGATCCACTCGTACCGCTCACCATCTGCCAGACGCTGCCCAAAGGAGCGTGCAAATCCTGCATGGAAGTTGTGTTAACAGCATCATAGAACCATAGAATCACAGGGTTGGAAGGGACATCCAAGGTCATCAGGTCCAACCCCCTGCACAATGCATCGATTTCGAGTTTCACTCCCCGACTTCTCCAGCCGTTCCATCTTTGGCCCCCATATTGCCCTTTTGTTCTTCACAAACTCCATTTTTTCAAAGGGGAAAAAACGCCAATTCAACTTTTAGACCATTCATCACATGAATCTCCCTTATACTGAGTCAGAACTTTGGTCTTTCAAGGTCAGTATTGTCTATTCTAACTGGCAGCTGCTCTCCAGGATCTCAAGTACAGGTCTTTCCCACTGCCTACTACATGTTCCTTTAGTGACACCAGGGATCAAACCTGAGACCTACAGCAGGCCTCTGAGCCACAGCCCCATCGCCCAAGAGACATATCACAGTTCTCACCTGCTAGCACAGGTTCCCCAAATTTGTTTCCGTAATCGGAAGCACCGTCACTAGCTCCGATGGCCACCTCTACAGGCCGAGCGAAGTTGCCTGGATATGGGAATGATGCATCCTCCCATGGTAACGAGTATCCTGCAGCCAGGAATGGAAGAAACACAGGATGGACTTCCACCATATGAACAAAACATCAAAATGCACGTTCTGCCTTCGACTTGGGAATGGATGCCTCATCTTTGTGTTTCCACTCCATCTCAGAAGATCATGACGTGACATGACACGGATAAGGCTTTGCACATCCCAGAGGGCACACATTGCAGTTTTGAAATCTAGCTCAGAATTCAGCATCTGAGAAATCTCAGCTTTCGTTTTTTTAAAAAAATCAGCCAAGTTTCTAGTCCACACGAAAAACGAAAAAGAAAAAAAGAAAGAAGCAGCCAAGTGTCTAGTCCATCAGAAAAAAAGAAGAAAAAGAAAATAGAAAAAAGCAACCATGTTTCTAGTACATAAGGGGAAAAAAAGAAAACAGGCAGCCAAGTTCCCAGTCCATAAGAACAAAAGGGAAGAAAAGCAAAAGCAAGTTTCTTGTCCATCAAAACATATTAATTAGTACATCTCAGAAAGGCAGGGGAAAGATAAGTGTGATTTCCAGATAGGAAAGAGTGGGACTTGAGTGCTGTGCACACATCCCTTAAAAGCTAGCAAAAGCAATATAAAAATGTATTCAATACACTGAACAGTAGCATCTGGTTTCCCCCTTAAACGTACAAAGTTGATAATTGACATTGAGCCACAGTAGGGATGTATACAGTGTCCTTATTAGAGAAAGGTGTCCAATAAAGGTCTTTGATAAACAGTGGAGGAGATGGTCTTGAGAAGTCCCCAAGCGCTCGGGAATTTGAAACATCCTTCCAGCTCACACGCTTCACTGGCGGGCGCAAGCACTTCTCCTAACCTGGGATATGGAGATTGCCGAAGCTGTACCCAGCTGTGCCCGCAATCACATGGGCCCCACGACCTGCACACTGTACGTCCCGGATTCGCCCGCCTGTCCCAGTGGTTGCCCCGCTGAAAGGAGCAACACCTGCAAGGAGAAATTTAAAATCATGTCATCAGCATCTATAGTGAAACACCACCAGAAAGACAACAGCCAACAAACCTACCCAAGAGTAGGAAACTCATCCTGGGGCTATTGGAGCTATTTTCGATTCACTCGAAAGCCAGCTTTGCGCTATGATTTTTTTTTTTTTTTGCAGGTTGGCATCATTTAATATCTATTCTGATTTTCCTGTCATTTAAACAAGCTGCATACATTCAAAGGGTAGATCTTAAACTGATCTCTCTCACAGAAATCCACTCAACTCAGATTGTTCTCACAGTTGCAAGAAAATAAGGAGCAGAAACGGACTCTGCCCCTTCAGCTGCCTTGAAAAGAGGCATGATATAAACCCTGTAACAAATAAATCAACATTGCATGCAGAGGATCCTGTTTCGGAATGCTTCTTTACCTTGTTATAAAAACTCCCTGCAGAGAAAAGTAAAGAGTTATTCCCCTGAGGTGCTAGCTTTCCATTTGCAGGAAGGTTTTTATGGGAAGGAACATTCAAAGTGGAGATCCATCACCTGCCATATGAAATTGCACAATCCATTCTACTGCTTTCAGCGCTCTGCCACTTGGGGTGTGAATCAGGCCTTGAGCAGGATAACCAAAATATATCTGCTTTTTCACTGAATCAAAATCCTGTTAATAAAGGACTTTTCTCTCCAGTTAAATAGTGTGCGATAACATGGATTACAAATCACTAATTTACCCTTTGGGAAAAGATTTCCTGACTTGTTCACAAAGTCAGAGGCTTGAAGAATGTAGAAATGTAGGATATAAGGAGCTACTTTATACCACATCAGGCCAATTGGACTCCTTCTATCCTGTCAGGGAGAACGTCTTCTAGGTCTCAGACAGCAAACAGGCCTAGGATGTTTGGGATGCGCTAGAGAACCCCTCTTCTCCATCGCCACCCAATCTTTCCCATTTCACTCACCAGTGGGAAAGTTGTGGGTCTCAGCTGTGAAAATGACATGCCGAGTGGACGTACGCTTCTCAAAGGGGCTGGCACGGGACGGGTCTCTGGGCCACAGCGAAAGAATCTCCCTGCCCTGGATTGCGCTGAGGGAGAAAAAAAATCAAACACAAAATATATAATACAGCCCCAAAAGCCACACGACTGTGAACACATGAAGTTGACTTACACCCAATCAGACCCCTGGTCTGTCAAGGTTAGTCTTGTTTATTCAGACTGGCAATGGCTCTCCAAAATCTTAGATGGAGGCCTTGCACATCGCCTGCCACCTGATCCATTTAGCCGGAGATGCCGAGAATTGAACCTGGGACCTTCTGCATGCCAATCAGATGCTCTACACTGAACCACAGGCGCCTTACAGGGAAGGGCAGGAATCGGCAGCCTCAATAACCATCCTCTTCCATGAAGGCAACTGAGCTCAGGTCAGGCGTTCCAACCTCCCTGTCTTCAGCTCTCCAGGGAGAAACCCACCTGCTGTTGTCACAGAACTTGATGACGTTGTTGGGGTTGCTCTGTTCTTGGGTCTTCATGATGGACTCGAAGAGGGACTCTTTGACCTCCTGCCCGTCCACTACGAGGCGACCTTTGAAAAACCAGTGCCGGCTGTGTTCACTGTACAGGATGCAGAATGGGAACAAGACAAATTTTGGCTACTCGGAACTCCCAGGGGAAAGATGGATGTTTTCTCTCAACTTTCAGACCTCGCACCCGATTAACGTTAAGAACTTTGGAACTTCAGGTGACTTCATCTATATTATTATTATTCTTGAGGCAGTTCAGGTGACAATAGTTTTCGAAGTGGACTCGCTTGGATTGTTTTTATGGTTATATGTTTTGTAGCTTGATCGTTTTTCAGATTTCATCCTTACTTGTATTATTATTTTTAAATCAAACCTTCATGTTGTTGGGTATCTTATTGTAATCTGCTTTGCAGAGTTGCGGGAAAAACAGAATGCAAAGGGTTGAAATAAGTTCTTCCCAAGCAAACCTTTATGGCTTTGTTTTATTATTGTTTATGGCTTTATTATCAATAATTCCCACATATTTTTGACTTTATTGTGTTGTCTTTACTTTGAGAGGCATCTTGAGCAGGTCGCTGGAATGGAAGCATATAAATTTGCTAATTTAATTTTTAATGCATTTAAAAATAAAATCATTGGGTGGCAACATGTAGTCTATTTATTGGGTAAATTAGTCAATTAAAAACTTCTTGGATCGACCAAAAGGACATTCCAATAAACTGAAATGCTAATTATTTTTAAATAGATAGGAAAGGGGGGTAGGCGCTGTCTTAGAAGCACCATTCCTCCTTCTCTTAAGCAAAGACAGGAAAGGTCTCTTCTGTAACCCTCACGGGCTAGCCGCTGTGATGTTCTGGTCAGACTAGGAAGTCTCAGGTTCGAATCTCTACTCTGCCGTGGAAGCTCACTAGGTCTCAAAGTCATCCTTTGCAGCCTCCATTCCAAGTGAACTGCTATTAGCTGTACTGTATCATGTGCATTTATTTAAACTGTTAGCAGCTACAGCTATTGCTTTGCTGTGCAGCAAGCTCTGAGGGAAGGAAGAGCAACCCTGATGAGAGCAGGCTGAAAGAGCAGAAAATTGCCACTCTGTTTGCCTATTTACAACGACCACAGATCATTGCAAAACGGGGCAGAAATAAAGTGGGTCTCCAGAAGAGAGTTGACATGATCCCTTTCTAAAGAGACAGCTGAATAACTCATTGCCCGTGGCCCTGACCCTTGATCCTCAAGCGGCTCCTGGATTCCCTCTCCCCTGCTCCTTATAGCAAAGCACATACCTGTTTGACTGGGCAAGGTCAAAGCACTCTACGCTGGTGGGATTCCTGCCAAGTTTCTGGAAAAGGTTGGTGTAGAAGTCCAAATCCCAGGAGTCAAAGGCCAGACCTGCAAGACAGAGGAGTGTTTGTGAAACAGACACAGCTCCCTTCCGAACCACACAAATTCGTGGCCTGTTCTGCCTCAGGCCCAATTCAGAAGAAGCAGACAGATAGCGTCCAACAAGGAGAGGAAACTGAGTTACTTTATTCGAACAGAGGGAAGACCGTGGATACAAGGGCAATAAAAGCCCAGTAAAACCAACCGTTCTTCAGAGGTCTGAGAAACATTACACCAACTTTTATCACCTTGGGTTCATTATGCATTCAGCAAGTTATTGGTTGAGTTAGTTACGTGTACATATGACTTAGCATCATTCCATTGGTTTAGCATAATTAGGGGTGGTCCCCTTACTCAATTAACACTTGTAAAAGGTGTTTATCATTTCAAAGAACAAACACTCTTTCTTTGGCAACTCTGATATCAGTTCAAGTATCCATTGGGCAGATGTGTGTCATTTTCACGACTAGCCCGGATCATCCTTTTCCTCTCTTCTACTTCCCACCAGCCGTAAAGAACATCATAAACCAGGGGGATCGAAAATTCTAATCGCAGGGTTGCATTTTCACTGCAGAATCTCTGTGGCAGAGCCAATACAAGTGTATCTAGCCCTTGAAGACCAAAAGTCAGAGCCTCTGTCTGCTCACAACTCACAAAAACAGTAGACAGGTTAAGACATGGGCCAGAGAAACTATTAACTAAGGCTGCAGTCACACCAGAGTTTAAGATATGCTCCAACTCTGCTCTGAAGGCCTCACTTGACTAGGAGCCAAGTGACATGATCAGCCTAGTCACATGACGCAGCTCCAGCTGGGACTGTACCATTTCAGACTGCAGGCAGAGTTGTATCCTCAAATGTTCTCCTACTTACCCGTGTACACCTCTCTACAGTTCCCTCATTTTCAACCTAAAATGGCACAGTCTAGCAAAAACGGCATCATGTACCCGCAGACAGCGTGGTTTAGCTGTGATAGTAGAGGAAGGATTTATCTTCTTCCCCTTAGTTTATCTATCAAGCAACTGCATCCACCTCACACTCACACACACACACACACCACAGTCTCATAGCTCTGGCAACCTCTAACCCTCGCAGTCTTGGTGTCTCATACCCAGCTGGCTGTTGGCTTTCTCCAGAGCAGCTCTCCCTTCTCCTAATATATCGACATGGAACACCGGCTCAGGGCGGACGGCTATAGAGAAGCTACTGATGGGCTCTGGGTAGCACTGCTCAGTCATCCGGTCATGTAACGAAGCTATGAGACAGGCTTCCTCAGACGATGACGGACGTTGGTCACACTGGAAGACAGAAGAAGTGGTTACTGTCAGGAAAAGAGTTCTAAATCAGGACAAAGTTCTAGGTGATCCGGTGGAGAAAAACTTCGGTGTTAAGAACTGGACCCACAAGCTACAAGAGGAGAAAGGAAGATCCATATGGCCCAATTCTGACTGGATTCAAAGTTCCCTCTCATTAAAAGTTCCAAGGACCCACCTATCATGATCGGGCAAGTCAGCATGCTTAAAACCTTGACAAATAGTGCGATCAAAAGGACTCCAAGAAGCCGGGGTAGGGGGAACTGATACAATTTCATTTCCAGTCTTCTGTCATTTCATACTTCATGTATTTCTTTACTTTAGTGAGATCATTTTTATGGTGTTTCCTACCACAACATGTTTTGTGTGCATGTGTGTGGGTCGCGATTTCAACCTATAGTGCTGGGGTCACTGAAAGAGAAACCGAAACTGGCACACATTTATTTATTTATTTTGTTCATACCTTGCCTTTCTCCCCAATGGGGACTCAAAGTGGCTTACACCATTCTCATCGCCTTCATTGTATCCTCACAGCAACCCTGTGAGGTAGGATAGGCTGAGAGTGTGTGGATGGCCCAGGATTGCCCAGCAAGCACCCATGGCAGAGTGGAGATTTGAACCTGGGTGTCCCGGATTCCAGTTCAACGCTGTAACCACTACACAATACTGCTTCAGTAGCCCTGTGCACAAGTTACAATGAATCCTGCATGTACACGCATACATCTGTTTCTATGAAACAGCAAATGTGCATTCACTTTACAAATGAAACTAGGGACCAGTGCCTGGATAAATGTGAGGCTTATATCATGTGCTCAGCTGTACATACATTGAATGTAACATGAGAATTACTCAATGCATGTTTAAATCGAGCGTACATTGATTCTACCTTCATCCCCTGGAACTTGTGAACAGGGCTTCAGTGAAATAGATGAAATTGACACAACCAGGGCTTTTTTTCAGGGGGAACGCGGGGGAACGGAGTTCCGGAACCTCTTGAAAATGGTCACATGGCTGGTGGCCCCGCCCCCTGATCTCCAGACAGAGGGGAGTTCAGATTGCCCTCCACGCCACTTGGCGCGGAGGGCAATCTCAACTCCCCTCTGTCTGGAGATCAGGGGGCGGGGCCACCAGCCATGTGACCATTTTCTCCGAGGGCAACCCACTGAGCTCCACCACCTCTTTTCCCAGAAAAAAAGCTCTGGACACAATTATATTTTTAATTTCCTTAATATTGATAAGAAATCTCTTCTCCTGTTGCCCCACCTGCATGTGGAGAATCAAAGATCAACATTTAAGGAACAAGCCAGGGAGAGAGTGGGAAGTGGAAACTCTTGTCAAGGAAAGTCGGTTTGTGAGGGGAAAGACTGACGCTCACCTTGATGAGGTAGCGACGAGAGCACTCAATCCTGTCAACCGTTTCCAGTCCAGCCGCCCGACACACCGATACGGCATTAGTGGAAGCTGCTGTTGAGAAGTTCAATCTGCAATCGTCCATATAACACTGCATGTAAATACAAATTTTGAACTTGCTCACATACACGCAATCTCAAACCCTTCCACTGTAACACACGTGCAACATACTACAGCCTCACCAACCTAACCTACCTCACAGGGTTGTTGTGAGAGGAACTGGAAGAAAGGGCTTTCCTCTGTTCCATTCCGAGCGCCTTGAAGGAACATCAGGGTAAAAATGCAGTGAACGGAGACAACAGACAAAGGGCCTGCAACATGGTCTCTGTGCGTGCCTTGGCACCCAGCGGCACCTTTCCTGGCGCCTGCCAAGTGTTTTTAGAAAGTGGGCAAGGCCAAGTGGGGCTTTTGCCCAGCAGGGTTTCTGATTGGCTGTTGGATTTGATCGGCTGCACAGATTTTTAAAAAGTTGTCTTAGCAGCAGCTGCCGTTGCAGCACAATGATTTCCACTGTGTGACCAAAGGTAAGCTGCATGTACGCAAGAAAATATTTTTAAACAATATGTTCATTTTAAAGGGCATCCTATTAAACAGAGCTTCTGCCTGAAATGCTGAAGAGTTGCAATTAAGAGTTATGCATGTCCTCACCGCCTGATCTTGTCTGGTTGGCTCCGCCTCCTGCGGCAGCTCGTTTGTGGCTACATCTACCACCCTATGTCAGAATTCCAAAGGTGCCTGCAAGCTTAAAAGGATCAAGGATTCCTGAAACAGACACTGTGACGCTCTTTCTGCAACCTGACTTACCGGGGTCCAATCTCTATCAGCAGATCCGAAGGGGACGGGCTGAGGAAAGTCTTAGTGGCAATGTCACCGTGTTCAAAGGGGCACCCAAAGATCCACTGTAGCAACTCGGTCGCCTTAGTGTCTGGGGGCTTTTGCTCTGACAATGAAACAGAAAGAAATGAGGCCACTGTTACCCATAAGCCGACAACCAAGTTATGGCTGTCCAGTGCTCTCACCCCTCCCTCTTCATTTTATATCAGGCGCCAGTATGGTTCCGCATCTGTACCTGTCCAGTTAACGTTGAAGCACAATTCCCTCTGTACGGCTCGAACGCTGTCACCCAAGGCAGCTCGGGCTGTGCGCAGAAGGCTGCTTGGACCATTCTCAGTCTTGCTGGGCCGCTGGTAATAATGCACTACAACCATGGCGGGGTCCTACAGGGAAAAAATGCCAGGTCGTAGCTTAGGACAGCAGTCCAGAAAGGGGAAATGCAAGGAAAGGAGATGGAACGAAGTGGAGACTATCAGGGGCAAGCAGTTCCACTTCTCAGAAATAAAAGCGCCAGATAAGTACAGAGGAATAAGATGCCGTAGTGTGACTGATGAGGAACATACAACAGGCAGAGGATCACAAAAGAAGCAGGCACAAGGCTTAGAGACAGAGCGGTAGTTTTGCATGCAAAATGCCATCCACATCCATGGCAGCTCCAGTTTAAAGAATCTCAAAAGTTTCAGGTAAGAATTTTCCTTGTCTGAGACATGCCACCAAAGAGGACAATATTGATCTAGACAGGGCAATAGACCGACTTGGTGCAATGCAGCCTTCTATTTTTGATAGGCCTATAATCCAGAGTTTAAAGAAAAAGGCAGTAGAGTGTATTTAATATCCATCAAGATGACCTGAGAGGAAATATGATTGCACGAATGAGTCTGGGGGTGGGGAGGGAATTCTATCCAGATCCTTTGAATCTCCAGTCACAAAGCAACACATAGAAGAGACAGCGTCAGAAAAGGACTGGCAGCTTGCTAGAGCAAAAATTCCGCATGCAACCCAAGGTCAGTGCCCTGTAAATTGTTCACACTTCTTGCTTCATCCAGGTAACATTTAGGAAATATCTTTCCGTTATCCCCTTTCCAAATTCACGTACGTAGCTAACTATACAAAGTACACTTCTAGGGGTTTGTTCAGTAGTAATGCAATTTGTGGCAGTTCTGCTGAAGTTGCCCTTGATTGTGGCTGAGCACACACACGTCATTGGATGTTGCACGATCAGTGCGCTGTAGCAATCTTTCGCTACTAGATTCTCTCGTCTGGATGAGCCAGTCCAGTCGCAAATGACTGCTATATGCTATGACAGCACAGGATGTGTGGATGCATCTCTAGTTCTCCTGAGAGCAATAGCATCCCAGTTAATTATAAGGCAGTATGGTGTAGCAGTTGGAGTGTCAGACTAGGATCTGAGAGATTCATGTTCAAATCCCCACTCGGCCATGGAAGCTTACTGGATGACAGTCAAAGACACTTAGCCTAACCAACCTCACAGGTTTGTTGTGAAGATAAAATGGAAGAGAAGAAAATTTTGTAAACCACTCTCGGTCACTGTTGGGGAGAAAATTGAGATATATAAAAAAAATAAAGACTTTCCATTAATTTCAATGGGGCTTCCATCCTAAAGAGTTGTGCCCTTCTAAGATCACTGAAAGCAATGGGCAGTTTGTTTCAGATTGTTTGTCACGATTAACTTTCACTGGATTGGGACCTTCATTACATAGAAAGAATGCAAAAAAAGGAAAAATACTTTTTTTCCTAAGAAGGGGACATAATACTACCTGCGTCTGTCTACATACCCATGGTATAGTAATCCACAGCAGGGAACTATAATTGCAAACTAATTCATATATGTGCATTTATTTGTAGGGGGACTAGTACATCGTGATGGACTTGTAGGCAAGGCCAGATCCTCGCAGGTTCTACCAAGCGACCCGACTTTCACACAACCTAAAGCGCTTTTCACTGGGCTCTGTTTAAAATATTCAGCTGAACAGCTTCAAGCATAGCTAAACCAAACATACATGTGTGAATCTCGCCATCATAACAGACATTAGGAGATGTACAAGATTTGGGTCCAGTAGCGCCTTAAAGATCAGTGTCATGTGCAAAAGACTGTGCAAAGTTCCCGGGCAGGCTATGCGTCTGTGTGATATGCATACGAGTTGAGTGTTACTTTTTTAAAACTTTATTGGAAAAGAAAAAGAGTAACAATACATAAAAGGAAAAAACATCAACAGTAACAGAATATACAACAGCTCATGTAAACTAGAGAATATTGCTCTTCTCCATGTCCTTACTTTATACTCAGCATTTTATATTCAACTTTATGCGTGTGTGTGTTACGTGCCATCAAATCACCTCCAACCTATGGCGATCCTATGAATGAAAGGCCTCCAAAACGTTCTCCAGTTTGCTCAGATCCCGCAAACTGGAGGAAGTGGCTTCCTTGATTGAGCCAAGCCGTCCCGGTTTAGATCTTCCTTTTTTCCTACTGCCTTATACTCATCGTTTTATATTCAACATTTTAAAATATTCATTTTCTAATTAGCTGCTTCCATAAAAGCTATGCTTAATTTTTCTTAATTACCAGCTACATAGTCAAAAGGGACTTTCCATTTTCCCTGAAATTCTAAGACTAGCCTGTTATGCATATATGAAGTTGATGTAGAGTCACAAAATCTGTTCATCCGAGAGTTGAGCGCTGCTCTTTACACGGAAGGGATTTCCGTGCAGAAAAATGGTAACGTCTGAAAGCGCGAGGGCTAACCTGTCCTACGAGTCTGCAGCTGCACTCTCGGGTAGAAATTTTCTCCAGTTTGCAAGAGACCGATCCCAGAAGCGCCGCCTCCTCCGGCTTCCCCCCGATCCGAGCTACGTGCACCCCGGGGGTCGTGGGAAAGCTTGGGCCGCCTCCCCCCCCCCCCCGCGGATCCCTCGTGGCACCGAGTTACCTGGCGATCCGAGGAGGAGTCCCTTTCTCCCTTCCTTCTCTCGCTGCGAGCGATCGTCTCCCAGCCTGGCTCGCCTTCGATCACGGGGCAACAGAGGCGACTCTGTGTTCCCCGGGGGAGTTCCGTGCACGGGTCTCCCCCTCTTTCGTGGGAAGGAAAAGCGGGATTTCTACTGGCGGACCGGAGGGGCGGGGAGGCGGACGCTAGAGGCGGCGCCCTCCCCATTGGCTGGCCCCTTTCCTCCCCGGCGCTGCATCCCTCCCCGCTGTCCTTGAATGGAGGCACGTGGGGGGCAAGCAAGTTTTGTTTGCCCGGGAGAGAGATCGGGTCATCGGAAGGGAACCGCCGAGGGACTGAAAGAGAATTGGCACGCCCCCGGCCCCTCACCCGCCTCGCCCACCCACGCACCCCCTTCGGTTTGTAGGGTTGCCAACTCAAGGCGTGAAGCCTGGGGAGGGGAGAGGTCCCAGTGGATCCCTTAATGCCTTGGAGTCCCACCTTTTAAAGCAGCTGTTTTCTCCAAGGGAACTGATCTCTATAGTCTGGAGATCAGTCGCACTCTCTGGAGATCTCCCGGGCCCACCTGGACGATGGCAATCTTATTTGGAGTCTGGTGTCAGGAGCAGAACCCAGGTGTCCGAGCCCTCCTGCCTGAAGAATCCCCCTCCCTCCGCTTTGTGTAGGCTTCTGATGACCTTTGGACTCTGGTGCCAGAACAGAACCCAGGCGTCCGCGCCACTCTCCCTGAAGATACAATAACAATTCCCCTCCTTCTGCATTGGGTAAACTTCTGGTGATCTTTCCCCATCAGTGTAAACGCTGATGAAAGTGGAGGGGGCAAGGGTTTGAGGGTGCCCAGTTGCATTTTGCCCAGCGTAATCAGAGTGGAGGCCTGCCAATCTGCCGCAACTGCAAATCTAGCTGACGGTGGGCAGGGACCCAGCCATGCTCATATTGAAATAGACATGCATTTATCTGTAGTCTTTATGGTACCACTACATTTTTATTAATTTGTTAGGACAGGTTAACAAGGCTGCCCTCCTTGTATACACAACAAAAAAAAATCATGCTGTCCTCTGACAAAAGGAGCTCTAACCCTTAAAAGCTCATCCTCTGGAAATCTAGTTGACCTTCAAGGTGCTACCTGACCCAAATCTTGCTCTTTTACTATCCCTCTGAAACATAAACTCCTGAAGTGCATTATTATGTCGATCTATTTTCAATCTGCAATTTTTTTCTTTGAGAGATTTGGCTTACTACTTTGATGCATTTATTAGGCATGCTACCATTGAAGTGTATAAAAAATTTTTTTAAAGCTTCATTGCCGTCAGCATGGAATAAGGAAAAGAATGGGAAGACCTTGGTTGACCTCCACCTGTTCCAGCCATGAAGCTAGCAGCAACTTTGGAGAATTTCATCAGTTTGGTGTAGTGGTTAAGAGTGGCAGGACTAATCTGGAGAACCAGGTTTGATTTCCCACTCCTCCGCTTGAAGCCAGCTGGGTGACCTTGAGTCAGTCACAGCTTCTCGGAGTTCTCTCAGCTGAGAGTGCTCTGAGAAGCTGCAACTTACCCAAGGTCACCCATCTCACAGGGTGATTGTCGCAAGAATAACATACTGTATAAACTGCTCTGAGTGGGTGTTAAGTTGTCCTGAAGGGCGGTATACAAATAGAATATTATTATTATTATTGTTATATTATTACTGTTATATTGTTATTGTATAAGCAGTTGTATTGGAAATGATGGTATCATCCAGATACAACAATCTCATTGAGACCTGGAGAAATGTACCCAGTTACAGTGCTTATTGGTACACCCCTTCTTTGGCCCATTAAAGACTCAGAATACAAAGAAAGTCTTGATTTTTTAAATTTTATTTTCTTTACTGTTAAGCAGTTATGTTTACTAATACTGCTAACCCAAACAGAGCCATGCCAAGGATGGGAAACCAGAACCTCATGGTTTCAGTTGCTCCTGAAAAAAAAATACACAATGACTGCATAACTGAAGCAAGGTTGTGCATGCAACGAACACTGAAGTTTTGCATTGAAGACTCCCCCAGTTCTATTACTACATGCCAGGGTCTGACTTTGGAAGTTTCATATTCTGCTTTATAAAAGACCTTTACAATGTTTGGCTCAAGCCAAAAGGCATGGCTAGTAGATGAAGAAACAGGAGCCTTGAGTGCAGGGTACATCATTGTGAAAGGCAGCAGTGTTGTATGTATATTTGAGACCCATAAGCTGTACACACCTCCCATGAAGACATCTTTCACCATTCATACCCCTTTCCTATTTCACACAGATGGCCTGCGCAGGTACTGCTGTCCACTGGGCCGGCAGACAAATAAAAGATACAATATTGGGGCTAGAAAATCTGGGCTGCGTTCTTCCCACTTTAGTACAGAACTGGATAAATACATGGAGGAACAAGCATCCCACACAGATAGCGCCAAACCGTCTATCCCAGGTCCTTTATAATAACAACAGTGTGCTTATATATCACTCTTCTGAACAGATTAGTGTCCACTCAGAGTGGTGAAAGAGGTCAGTGTTATTATTCTTACAATACAGCTTGGGAGCTGAGGCTAAGTGGACTGGCTCACCCAAGGCCACCTGCAGAGCTCATGGCAAAAGTGGGATTTGAACCAGCAGAGTGCTGATTGACTGCCCAACCACTTACTACAACAACAACTGCTTATATACTGGTCTTCTAGATGAATTAATGCCGAACTCAGAGGGTTGAACAAAGTCAATTATTATCCCCACAATGCAGCTGGGGCTGGAAGGAGTGGCTTACCCAAGGCCACCTGCTCAGCTGATGGCAATAGTCAAACTAGCAGAGTGCTGATTTGCAACCCAACCACTGAACCCATATGATTCAAATAAGGAAAAGCTCAAGACAGAAGCGAGATTCGAACAAGCAGAGGGCTGACTGGCAGCATTTTAATGAAAAGTATCTCCTACTTCCTTCTGAATTTCCAGGTTATTCTATCCCCCCCTCCACCCGCAAAACTCAACTATACTGTAATAAAAGGTGAATCTTCGTCTCTCTTTAAAATATACATTTATCGGTCTCTTCTCAAGCACTATCTGTAAAACAGAGCTGCAGAAAAGCCAAAACCAGAAAATAAGTTTGGAAGGTGTCCTGGCAAGACTATAAAAGCCAGATTGGGCAGCATTACCTAGTGGATGGATAGTATGGAAAATCAATCCACTCTTCCACAGCTTTCCCCCCCCAGCCACTTAACATAACCACTATGCTACAGCATAATCCGATCTTTTATTAGACACCTTCCACTTGTTTGCGATCTTCTTTGCAAGGGGATCGTTTAAGAACAGCTGCTTCCCTGGGCTGAAGAAACCGATCCTTACTGAAATGGCACCTCTTGGGGGAGGGTAAGGGCTCACCTGCCGAAATATGACCCGCCATCTGGAAGGAGATGTGTCCATCCATGGATCTTTCCTGCCGGTAAGCTGCAAGAGGGTCTCCAGAGGAAAGCAGTGAGGTTAACTTAAAATGTTAAGCAAACATTAACAATACCGTAGGCAGTTACTTCTCTGCGTCTCTAAAAATGTATCCTGTTGGCCTGCATTTTACATGCTGCAATGGGCCAAGCTACAAGTGACAAATGACACTTGAACAGCAAGTGTATTTCTTCCTGTTCACTTGCCCTCCACTCAATCCACTTGCCAGGCAAGTGTCTTTCGTCATGTGTAGCTTGGCCCAATGTTATAATTGGGTACAGAAAAGGTCATGTGACTGAGCCAGTGTGGTTTGGTGATTGCAGTCACAAATTAGAAAAGCAAGATTTCAGTCTAGTAACACCAGGGGCCATTTAGTAGAAAGAGAGCTGGGGGAACTCATTAGCATAACTGATTTGCATATGCCACACCCCCTGATTTCATAGAATCATAGAGTTGGAAGGGGCCATACAGACCATCTAGTCCAACCCCCTTCCCAGTGCAGGATCAGCCAGGATTTCACCTATCCTGGCTGTTTTGGACTCAACCCTGGCTATTCAGGGCTGAAATTGGGCCCAAAATGGCAAGAAGGGGCTGAAAATGGCCAAAAAGGGGCCCAAAATGGTCAGGATCGGGCCGCTGCTGAATGGGAGAGTGATCCACCACCTGTCAGAGGCCTGATCTGGACAGTTTCGGTCCCAATCCAGGCTGAAATGGGCCCCAAATGGCCAAGAGTCAGGTGGGCGGGGCCACCTGACATGTGACCTCTTTGGGGAACTGCCGGAACTGCGTTCCTGCGCATTCCCCCTTGAAATGAGCCTTGAGTAATACCTTAAAGACCAACCAGGATTCCAGGGTTTGAGCTCTTGAAAGCTCACGCCCTGGAAATCTAGTTGGTCTCTTTAGATCCTGAATCTTGCTCTTTCTCCTGTAGACCAAATCTTGCTTTTCTACTGTAGACCAAGATGGCTACTCACCTGAGACTAACAGAAAACTAGCATTCAGGTTCAAATCCTTACACTGCTACAATTTTGGCTGAGTTACCGTTAGGCTGACAGCAACTCACCTAATTTACTTCAGAAGGTCAGATAACCACAAGAAACGCCATTTTTAAAAGCATTATTTATATCCTTTTTGCTTCTCCAATGAAAGGGCTGAAAGTAGCATACAGCACCATTCTCCTCTCCTCCACTTTACCCTGGCCACCACGCTGTGAGGTCGGTTAGGCCGAGAGAATGACTGACCCCAGCTGCCTTTTGACCTTCAACACTAGAGTGGAGATTCAAACGTGAGCCTCCCCGACCCTAACGTAACACCATCCACCTGTAGTTCTGTCTTGGAGGTCAGTTGGGATAAAAATACATAGTCGGAAACCCACAACACAGGCTTTTCACTCGACTCCAGCAGGACCGTATTATTCATAAGGCTGACTAGGCCGAAGCCTAGGGGCCCCTCAGGGACTAGGGGCCCGTCATTTTTTTTTCTTAGGCACACCCCCACATAAATGACAATTGAGTCTCTTATATCACGTCTATTAATAAGATAATTAACTGCTTCCTTATTGAAGTGAAACAAATTATCCATAAATTATATATATTTTTAATATGTAAAAAGTTTTATTCACTTCAAAATATTACAGTATTGAACAACTATACCCCCAAAATGTGCTTTCCTGAAGAGGTCTACTTGCACAATAAAAATATTTTTTAAAAATTGTGAATAGAATTCTTGAGAAGGCGACCTCCAAAATGGATAAAGGGCTATGTACTGTGGTTTAGTACCTACTGTACCAGGGTCAGACTGTCAACTGGAGTGAGGTGAAAGATTGAAGTGCGGGAGGTGGCGTGAAATACCTGAAAGCCTAGAGTCCCGGCCATGGGTTAATACGGCCCTGCATGCCAGTTCACTAACTAGACACATTCCATTCATTCCCACAGGGTTACTTCATGCATCAACCACATAAGGAGGAAAAAACCCAACAGTGAACGAGAAGATAGCAGTCATCCCACCATGTTTGATTACATACTTCGTTTCAGGATCTACAAAGGACCTGAGGGATGTACAATTCTCTTACCTATAGCCCCAAGGGCATAGGGCACAGGAGTAACCACTCCCCCCAGGAGTCGTTGAGCCCACACTCCGAGTGTCTCGTTTAGGGGGTAATGGCAGCGCAGAGTCAGCCTAGAAGAAAAGAACACAAGTGGACCTCCTCAGCTACCTGCTCGACATAGCCCCAAACCATGAACCTGAATACAGCTGTGCACTAGAGGTTCTCATAGAAGCTCTGTCACTTGTGTCTATGCCAAGGAGAGTCATGCTGACATTAAATCAAGAGCCATCACTGCCTTTGGAACTGGTCCAGAGGGCATATGCCAAGTTCTCATCGTACCAACAGAATTCTTTTGGTGGTACTTTTTAAAAGGATGTGAGGCTGTTTTATTTTTCACTGTTAGGCTAAATGGGTCCGTTGTTAGCAACCTCAGACATCGGGAAAACAGGGTATAAATAAGGAGAGCTACAGTTCATATACATGAGGATAGATACAACCCATCTTTTAAGCCTTACCTATATTGGGAGTCCCTGGTAATAACCGGCTTTGCTTCTGGAATCATTTCTCTCTTGAAGGTCACTTCATTCTCATACACCAAGTAATTACCTTCAAACTGGGGGAAAAATCAAAAGCAATTCCACGTTTGGCTCTGTGGCTGGCTACCAAAGGGGCCAGTTCAGAACATGCATACATCTGCTTTATGCCAAGTCAGACCAAAAGCCAGTGTTGCCTGCTCTGGCTGGCAGCTGCTTTCCAGAGTCTCAATTACCCACCAACCAATCCTTTTTGACTGGCGGTATCAAGGACTGAAGGTGGGACTATGACCCATTTCGAAAGGTTCTGAATGTTTCCCTCCACTGCATTATGGCACAAGGACTTCCACCAGGCAATTATTTAAGTCCTCAACTCTTCAGTCATCTAGCCAATACTCTAGGGTACAAACCAAACTGAAGAACAGGTAACAAGGTTTTGATTCCAAGCTGGCAGATAACCACGTAAACTAGCAGATGATATCTCTCAGTTCCCTGGAACATGTCAGACAGGGGTTAACCTGTCTGGCATAGAAGGCAGAAGTTACATAGCTGCAGTTTAATGTCTGACACGGGTTAGCCTGTCAGTTATAGAAGGTAGGGAAGTTACATAGTTACAGTTTAGTTTTCTAGTGTAGGAAAAGGGAGGGGCAAGGAGTATATAGCCAGCACTGTTACAGTTAAACAGTCATTCTCGGCAATTGCCTTATGGTAGTTGGTTGTACTGTGATTCCTGAATTTTAAAAATCCATTTACTGAATCTGTCTCTGCCTGATCTGATCAGTGCAGATATTTTGGGGGAGATCCATGGAACAGAAACTGACAGAACAGCAACTTAGGAAGTGCCCCAAAATCAGAAAATGGGGTGGGGCTGAATGAAGATAGGCCCTGTGCCATAGGAAGTGTCCAGCTAACTGCCTCTATTCTGGAGTTGCCCATAAGCTCCTCCAGCTACCCTACCATCTTAATTCGCTTCTGCTCCCCCAGGATACTTAAGAAAGAAATCCTACCAACCCTTTTTGTTGTGCCACAGGTGGCTACTGGGAAAGAGAAGAGGGCTCTGGATTCATCTGCAGCCACCGGCCCACAGCTCTCGTCTCGTAGGTGGGTCCTCCTGGGGTCCAAAGCAGGTTTGGTGTCCAAACTGAGAACTGTGGCTGCTATAGTCCCATTGGGAAAACACACTGAGCCCAAAACAATAGCACATTAGTTATACTGAAACGGGATGCTGCCTCTTCCAGTTAAGACTATCAGTCTATCCAGCTTAATATTGTTTGCTAACTGCCCTCCAGGGCCTCTTGCAGAAAACAGTCATTCGCTACTGTCTAAGTGCCTTTAAGTGGATATCGTAACCAGGTGTTCCCCCACCAAGAGTCTCTCTGCATGAGACATCTGACACACGAAGAACACATGTGGGGAGATGCAATGGTAGCTGGGAAGTGTAGTTTCAAAAGAAAGAGCCGACGGCAGGGAAAAGGCTTTGCTATACACTGGAGCTGTGTGAAGGGGCTGTGAAATGCCAGAAGGGAAACTTCAGCCCATTATAACCTCTCCAGGTCCAAGCCCGGCTCTGGATGGCAGCTGTAGGCCATTTCTATTCCTCGCTGCCCTCTGGTTGCGATCCCACTCAGTTTTAGATTGAAGAGGTGAAATTGACAGAGCCTTTGTGGAGGCGAAGATGAAATTAACAAACCCTCTAAGGAGCGATCTCTGCCAGCTCTTTTTAAACTATGCTTCTCAGCAAACATTGAGTCTCCCTACACTTGACGAACACACGCCGAGACACCTCGTGTAGAGAGACTCCGAGTCACAGCTTCTTTCCTATACCCTTTGCGGGAGTATAGTATCGTTACTACCTCTGTAACTGCATTTACAACCAATGACAATTGCACCATAGTTGGCTGCCATAGAAATCACCCCTTATGCAGGCCAGTTCCTTTGCTTTCTGTAACAATCCCATACTCTTACACAATGACAGTTTTAAAGGCACTGGTTTCTCCAGCCCTCCCATTTGATTGGAGCCTTGTTCAAAGCCAAGACCTAGAGTACTTCTATCACATCCACAGGGGCTTCTATACTAACAGAACCTAAAATTCCCAGACGTTCACTTACCAACGAGTTTCCCAGTAGGGAAATGGCAAGAAATGGGAAAGGACACCATGATTGCTAAAGTCTTGTTATTCCTCAGATTGAAGTCCAGCCGAGCGGTCAGTCCTTGAAGGGAGATATCCTGCACAACACAGCCACGCACATTTGGGCAGCTACTGTTAAAAAAAAAGCTCCCCTCCCCCAAGTGCTAAGCCAAGACACCCGTTTAAACCCCAGGCCCACACCTACCTCATACACCAAGCCAGCTGCCAGGAGAGGGACGGATAAGTAGAAACGGCTGCCATCACTGTGTGCTGTATAGTTCTGGGACTCAGCAAGCTCAGCTGTCAGCCGCAGACCCCCGATATACGGGACCCAGTAGCGATCCAGACTGCCATGGGACATCGCCAAGCTGATCCTTCCTGACTCACAGAAGCCCTCAACGGTTGGAAGGACTTGCAGCATTGAGGGCATGGAAGGAAAGAGTTAGGAGATAGTTTCCTGCAATGTCTCGCAAAGAACCTTAGGGTTTATGAACTGCTTCTAAACCTGGATTGTGTCTATCTGTCAAAATTGCCACAAACTTTTTTTGCGGGCAGTAACTGCTGCTTTCATAATGTTATATTGAAAATGAAATCTTGCCCTCGAGTCATAGCTGAATTATGGCAACCCCCGGTGGGGTTTTCATGGCAAGAGACCAACAGAGGTGGTGACATCTATGATTATAACTAGAAGAGGCTGAAGACCATACCCCTGTTAATTGGGCAGCATTTTTTTAAAAAAAACATATGTGATCGGTAGAAGCGCGGGAGGAAGAATTTTCTCTCATACAAAAGGAATTTTCTAAAAACTCAACTTACATATTACAGGGGAAATCTATGAGCAGGCCCTCAATGGCATTAAAGAAAAAGGTGTTGCCTTTTCACACTATAGTGTATACCTTGTTAGCAGCTAGCAGAGATCAGAATTATTTCTATCAGGAAATCAACATAGGATTCAAGGCTTAATGTCCCTTCTTGTCCACACAGCTGCCCCAATTCAGCAGCTTTGTAAAATTAGGAATTTTTCTTGCAATACACACTTCGGATCAGAACTGTCTAGATGTTGGAATGTTACACTTTTTAAAATCATATATTTGTTGATGCCCTCTGCCTGGACTTGGCAGTAGAGAGCGCCATCGAGTCATAGTAGACTTATAGCAAATCCTGCTATATTCAAGGCAATAAACTTGCAGAGGTTTGCCATTTCCTGCCTCTGGACTTGGGGGATGGTATAGACATTATGGAAAAATGTCCTGCAGCATGCAACATACATACACAAAATGCAGATCCTATAAGAAGCTGAAAAAATTAGCACTGGATAAGATGCAGAATATGGCATTGTGCATCCAGCTTAGAAGAAACAAGTAATATTCATTCAAGCTTAAAAAGAAAGGTTGTGAACTCCAGAGATCTCCCATACACATTGTAGCTCAAGATGCACACTGGGTCAGCTTGAGTTAACATGGTTTATGCAAACCATGTTAGTAAATTATGTTCGTAAATTATGTTCATGCAAACCATGTTAGTAAATTATGTTCGTAAATTATGTTCATGCAAACCATGTTAGTAAATTATGTTCTCTTACGGATGGATTTTACTTCTGTACAGACCTTACAGTCAAGTAAAAAACTTTGTGGGAGGGACAGCCCTAGCCCTTCATAAAACGATGTCATCCAGCATCCTTGGTTCAGAAATCACTAGTTAACAAGGCATATAAACTGCCACTTAACAGCCGCGTGTCCAGCCCTACCAGGTTGATGTCAGGAATTCCAGAGAAGGCTAGCAAAAAGGTTGGACTAGCAGCAGATTATGCGGCATGGTCATAACACAATCAATTGCAGGACAGAGAAACGGCTCAGGAGTTTCTCAGCCTGAAGACTCACCAACATCAGGGACTTCGCATTCTATGACGGCAGGGTAGATCAGAGGTTTGTTCCTGGGGACCAGGCTGAGGGTGTAGATCAAGGGCAAAGTATATTTCCGGATGTTGTCGTACAGATACTGCAAGAAGAGAAGGCCCCAAGTCACGCCGAGCCCATATATTCACAATGGAAGCTGTGTTTTCAACTCAGAATTTCAAGTTTGCAGAGTTGCTCAGCATTTTACCCAAGGCCTTAAGTATTCTGCACCCCCACCCCTTTTTTTAATTTAACATCTGGCTTGATGAAGCGTAGTGGACAGCTCAAAACCTTGCACTCTGCTGTGCATCATACGGCTTCTGTTTTTGGATTTTGCTGTGGACCAATGTGTGCATTACAGGTCAGAATTAGAATCATCTTTCATTTTCTTGACCACTATTCAAAACAAAAAAAAACACAAGCAAGGGGATGTAGCTCAGTGGTAGAGCGCATGCTTTGCATGTATGAGGTCCTGGGTTCGATCCCCAGCATCTCCACTTTTGCTAGCATTTTCTACAATGCCCCGTTGTCTATTTAGCCATCGTTGCACATGGATTGATCGGTGAAAGTGGTGATTCTGTGCAGGGCTGTCTCTGAGCAAAGAATTACACCAGAGGCTGGACAAGTTGATGAGGCTGTTGCTGGCTGTGAGTCATTACAGCTGGATGGGACCTCTATGTTCACAGGCAGAATGCTTCTTGCAGTCCCATGCTGAGGAAGTGTCATCAAGTAAGGGTTAAAAACAGGATGCTGAACTAGATGGAATACTGGTCTGATCTAGCGGAGCAACTCTTGTGTAGACACAGCTTTGACACCCCAGTTGTGCAGACACATAACAGGAAGAACCTTTGCCTGCTTATAGTAGTTAGAAAACTGGTTGAGGATCTGGGAGGCTCAAATTCAGAAGTTTGCTGGGTCACCTTGTGCCAGTCACAGAGGCAGCCTACCCCACAGGGTTCTAATGAGGGCAGGAAGGGTTAACATAGTGCTTATTTCTTGTGGCCCCTTCTTACCCACCCAGGGTAAGGCTGCTCGCCACTTTGGGGCCAGGAAGCAATTTTCTCCAGGCCAGTTTGGGCAGGGATCCTGGAGATGTTTTGTCATCTTTTAGGCATGGAGCAGGGGTCACTGGGTGTTGGGGGGGGTAGTTGTGAATTTCCTGCACTGTGCAAGGGGCTGGACTAGATGAGCCTGGAGGACCCTTCCAATTCTATGATTCTCTGAAATGAAGGAAGGGAGAACAATGTTGCAAACTACTTTGGATTCCCTATTGGAAAGAAAATCAAGGTTTTTTTTTTAAAAAAAAAGTGTTCCCAGATTGTTAGAAGACTTAAAGAATGATTTCAGTTTGACAAACTGTTTATTTCAGGAGATTCCCCTTTGAATGAGCAGGATTGGCATCCAGTAGAACTTTAAAGACCAGCAAGGTTTTCAGGGTGTAATCTTTCGAGAGTTAAAATTCTCTTCAACAGAAATCTGACAAAGGGAGCTGCTGAAAGCTTATGCCCTGGAAACCTTGCAGGTCTTCAAAGTGCTACAGGACTGCTGTTCTACTGCAGACCAGACCAACATGGCTACCCACAGTAAACTACTTCCTGAATGAGAGGCTGCATATAGCAGGAAGCCCCCAACCCTTCACTAAGTATGAGTAGGAGATTCCCTCTGCTGCCACCCCCAGGGGTGCAGACGTCACCCCGCTGAGCTGCCTACAGGCCCCACTTTTACCTCTTGCTCTACCAGAGGATCCTCAAAAGGAACCGTCAGAGTGAAGGCCCTGGTGTTGTTGGGATGGGGAACTTCGGCCAGGTTGCAGCCGCGACCCCGCAGCTCTTCAGGAGTCAAGGGCTTGCCACCGATAGCAATGGTCACCAGCGCCACGTCAGGGAGGAAGTTGCCCAAGCTGACGTCGAAGTAGCCTTTCTCTGGGATGGTATCTGGAAAGGAGGAGCCACACCTTGGAGAGGAGCTGCCAGAGCAGACAGGCATTGCTAGAAGTCATTCCCAACTACAGCAGTTACTTTTCCTCTGAATGGCAGCAGCTTCAGCACTTTCCAGAAGCACTGAAAGGGCTTTTAGAGCAGCTTGTAGCCCTGATCTGCAAGATCATATTTTAGTATCACCCCTGAGTCTATGAGCCTCTCTACATGAGACATTATACACGATAATGCACGTGTGTAGGGAAATGCAATGCTAGCCGGGAAGCATAGTTTAAAAAGACAGAGCCAAAGGCTCTGTCAATTTCAACCTCTCTATAGAGCTGGCAAAGATTGCTCCTCAGAGAGTTTGTTAATTTCCTCTTCACATCCCCAAAGGCTCTGTCAATTTCACCCCTCCTTGGGGGAGGCAAAGAAGAAATTAACAAACCCTCTGAGGAATGATCTCCACCAGCTCTGTCTTTTTAAACTACCCTCCTGTAGAGAGGTGAACTTGACAAGAGTCTTTGGCTCTTGTCTTTTTAAACTATGTTTCCCGGTTAATATTGCGTCTCTCTACACTTGAGCGTTCTCATCGAAGGTGTATCATGTAGACAGACTCATGTCTTCTGCATAGCAGTTCGAAGCTCACAGTGTGGCTTCCTAACTCCATTTTTTTCATCATGGAACTTCTGGGGGCACACAAGTCCTCTCCCATGGAGACACTAACCAGGCCCACTTAAATTCAGTAATGTGGCAGTGTAAGGTGCCCCCCAGCCATGCCACAGGACCTGATCACCAGGATACTTCCCCCTCCTACATGGCAACTTCCTGTAAAGATGTGAGCCCCTTGTGGTAAACACATACAAGAGGAAAGATCAGCAATCCTCCTCTGCCAGACTTCCAAGAGCAAATTATTCAGTGCCAGCAGGGAAAGGTCAGCCGTTGCCGAACCTTAGTTGCCTCCATTTCACCAGCATCTCTCCCCACCAATCTGGTTAGCTGGCAACCTTTGTCAGATCTGGAATGGCCTGTATAGAATCTCCAGGCAAAAAAGGAGGTGGACAGCTCATTATAACCGCTGGAGAATTTCCTGGTGAGCCAATGGCTCCTCATGTCCCACCTTGGACTGGCCCAGCTCAGGGTAGACGGGCCATGCACGGCCCGGGAAAGGCAGATCCCAACTCAGACGAGCCACTGTGCAGATCAGTCTAGCAGACAGACCCCCCAGATGAGCAAGGGGCAAGGTGGGCTGACTCTCCCTCCTTTTCTCCCTCCTTTGTGGGGGCAGGACCTTTACGCAGAGCAGTTTTTTCTTCCCAGTTTTCCCTTCCCAGTCAAGACTCAATACGCTTACGGTTGATGAACACGGGCGTGTGAGGGGCAAAGGGCGTGCGGATGGCCTTCAGGCTGCGGTGGCGCGTCCGGTCACTCGCGTCTCCTTGCCACCTGCGGTCCAGCAGCAGCTTAATGCTGTACGTCGTGCCATAGTGGTTGTCAATCACATCACTCTACAATCAGAAGAGGCGGCAGCAATAGCATCCCAATGCAGGCATGCCTAGAAACTGTTTCTAGGGGGAATTCATCTTGGTTCACCACCTCCCACCTCAGCACATTTGTTCTCTTACCCATGTTCTCCTATTCTTGCAACTTGGGTTCCGGAGAGGGAATAGGGAAGAATGGAGCTATGCCTACTGTAACAATCTGAGCTTTTGTTTTCGTGTCTCCAGGAATAAAACTCAGGCATGGCTAGAGACAAGCTTTTTGGCAACAGCCCAAGGCTGGAAGCCAAGGGCAAGCCAGCCTACTGGGGAACATCTCAAGATGGCTATGGTTATTGGTTGTATTTTTCTATTGCCATGTCATTTAGGGTCCCCTCAGAGAGAACAGCAATGAACATATAGGCACATTGTGTTTGAAACAAAGAGCAGAACCACAAGTGACAAAAGGCACAGATTGGACACTAGTCAGCTTCCCTCAAGTTTTGATGGGAAATGTAGGCATCCTGGTCTCGCAGCTTCGCTCTCTGACTGCTGTCCAATGGACTTTTCAACTGTCACTTGTCCAACATTCCGCCAAGCTGCCTACATTTCCCATCAAAACTTGAGGGAAGCTGACAAGTGTCCAATCTGTGCCTTTTGTCACTTGTGGTTCTGCACAAAGTCTATCAAATGTTCTGTGGTGCTCAGTATATATGAAAATATGCAGCTAAAATGGATGTGCCTGAGTTGCGAACCTGTTCAATCATATATCTTCTTTCACAGACCCAATCAGAGGTTGCTCCCTTTAGGAACAGAATATATGAACAGATCAGGGCCGTTTCCACACTACTCACCTTCTTCCGGAACGGGGCGCAATGTCACGAAAAAACTGCAGAAGATAGCGTCTTCTCATGCGAGTTTTGCATGATGTTGCACAAAACAACGCTATCTTCCACGGTTTTTTCGTGACGTTGAGCCCCGTTCCAGAAGAAGGTGAGTAGAGATGGCATTGCAGGGGACAAAGTGGGGGGGAGAAATCATTCCTTTTCTGAAGTCTTAAGAAGTGTGTGGTTGGATACATGCTAATATTTTGTTACAGTTTTTTCTTCTTACAAACAAACAAGTCAGTACATAGATTCTGGTAGTTTAAGAGTTTAGTATCACTGAAGGTACCAATATAACACCTGCCTGACTCAAGCAGCTCCATATAGCTTGCCAAAAACATTGCAACCATGTTTAAATTTATTACATTGTTTATCGTATATTTTGTTAATGCTAGGACATTTTAGAGGTCTCTCATTCATAAGGTCGCCATAGGTTGGACAGCACATAACACACACATTATATATACTACACTGTTTATATTGCCTTGTTCTCCAGTTTTGGAATCTGGTTTTATTGCTTTGATTGCACTGCACTGTTTTTACTGCATCGTTTTAATCGAGTAACCTGCCTTGAATCTTAGTGATAAAACCAGACTTTAAGTGAAGCAAATAAATACGTTTTTATACCACTGTGGCAGTCTGAGGCACAAATCAAGCAAAGAGGAGTGCATCCCCTCCCAGGCCGATTCCGCACGGCTTACCTGAAGCTGGAACGTTGCAGGACGTTGCGAAACATGCCGGCAAAAATGCGAAAGATTGCGTTTTCTCGTGCAAGTTTTGCACAATGTCGCGCAAAACTCATGCAAGAAAACGCAACCTTCCGCGGTTTTGCCGGCATGTTCCGCAACGTCCCGGCTTCAGGTAAGCCGTGCGGAATCGCCCCAAATCAAGGGAGTTCAGTAACAGGCTGGATCCAAAAGAAAGAGAGAGAGAGAGGTGGAGGCAACTTGTCTGTGCCATCTTCCTCGAGAGGCTACAATTGTTATTCCTGACCAACCCCAAGGCATTCTAGATAACAGTCCCCCAGCTCACACTGACCTCTGTGAGCCCTCCAGGGGCCCCAATGGGTACAGAGATGCTGATGAAATTGGCATCTGTCAGGAAGATGTATCTATTCCTCACAACAGTGGCTGCATCAATCACGCGCCCATCCAGGCCCATCTCAATGGCTTCATCTCGATACTGGTCTGGGAACTTTACCAGGGAGGGCAGGATCCGTGGAGTCACCCAGCTCAGTGTTGAGGCCGTGAAAACCGGAGGGTCTGCAGGAGAAAGGGACAGTTTTGGACACATTCAGAGCCATCTTCTCCACCTGAAGGTTGAACAACCTTTTGTTAATTTACGTGAGTTTGAACATTTTTTTATATTATAGTTATTTAAATGGTTGTGTTAGCCACTGTACATTTTGATGAGACGATGCAATTTTTTAAAAGTGCTTAATAGGGAAGACAGCAACAGTTTTAAGAATGTATGAATGTTAAATCAATTAACTTCACTTTAGAGGTGTTTTAAAAACGCACAGTTTTAAGCCATCACTTCTGGGGCTGTGTTCACAGTAATGGAGTTGCTTCAAACTGGTGACCACAAAGTTCATTTATTTTATTGGATTTCTATCCCACTCTCCCCGCAAGTGGCTCAGGGTGGGTTACCACAATAAAAATGTAAGTTACATTTAAAACATGGATAAAGCAGCAAAAGTTCCATTAACTTCTCCCCCAGACAGCGGCTTTGCAGCCCAACTCCTACCAGTAAAACACAGAGGGGTGGGTAAAAGAGGGGAACAGGCCTTTCTAATCAGGCTATAACTCATATGGGGGGGGGGCAGATGATCAGCTGTAACTAATATAAGGGGGCCAGATGGTCATATGGCCCCTCTGCCAGGAGGCTGCTTGGAAGCCTTCCAGGCGACTACTGATCTGGCCTGATCAGTTAGTGCAAGAAGCTAGCACAGACTGTAGCTTATAAGAAGTTTGGGAAAATACAGAGAGAGAGAAGAGCTAACAAAAGCTTGGGGAAGCTAATGCTTTTCACGGTAGAACTGTACAAATTAGGTACCACTGGTAATAATAACAACAACAACATTCGATTTCTATACTGCCCTTCAGGACAACTTAATGGCCATCCAGAGCAGTTTACAAAGAGTGTTGTTATTATCTTCACGACAATCACTCTGCAAGGTTGGTGAGGGCTGAGCTGGCTTCAAGTGGAGGAGTGGGGAATCAAACCTGGTTCTCCAGATTAGAGTCCTGCCGTTCTTAACCACTGCACCAAACTGATGATCAGCCAGGAAGATTGCATTCCATAGAGGAAGAGCCACCACTAAAAAAGGCAGCTTCCCAAGGGCTCTTTTCTCATTTTTTTAAGATGGAGGTGCATGGAACAGGGCAAACATTCTTGATTGTTTTAGGGCACTTTTTGTTGAATTTTCAGTTGGGTACCAGAAGACCAATATAAAGAAACTGTGCCTAGTATTATAGTATTCTGTACAAACAAGAAATTTGTTATGGGGTACAAGAATGTGAGTGCAACACACACACACACACACACACACACACACACACACACACACACACACACACACACACCTCTCTCTCTCTCTCTCTCTCTCTCTCTCTCTCCCCATTAAAAAACAAAACACTGGGCAGGTCTCGGAAGTGGGGAAATCATTATTCCCAATGTCTAAGGGGCATGTTTTAGGGACCTGCATGGATCCTGACCTCCCCACGACAACATGGCTTCTACACAACATGACTACAGTATTTCTCCACAATGGTACACAGTTGTTTAGTCACACCACTTGTACATCATCCTCATGTCCAAGTGTCAAGAAGTTCCACGGGCAGTACTGCCAGCTTTAGTTTCCCGAACCAAAGACTCACTGATGGGACAAGCAACCGCCGTGTCCACCATCAGGATCATCCAGGCCTGCTTGTAGAAGACAGTCGCTCGCGCCACCTCCACTTCCAGGCCCTGCACCTACAGAAGAAGCACAGTTAGCTCGAGTACTCAGATGGAACCATTCAGGGCCAGATGTACCACAAGGAACAGTATTTTAAGCTCCTATGCAAGGCAAAATATGGCACTGTGGATTCAACTAGTCCTCCTTGAATCAAAGCCACCCAGGAGCTATCAACACTCCTTCCACCCATTGTCCAATATCTTTAGGCAAGTATGGGGCCATTCCAGACAATGTGTTCGGCATCATCTAGCACAGTTCTTCTTGCAGATCTTTTCCTTGGGACACCACTGGACTCCCTTCCGCAGTCGACAAGCCATCTTCCTCCCAGCGCCAGCCACCAACCCGTTCTCCATCTACTAGCCATATGCCATCACTCCTCCCCACTCCTTACCATGGAAACTTCTGTTTGCAGCGTGCGGTAGGGTGTGCGGAAGAGCACGCGGGTCGCTGTGGTGTTGACCCCATAGCCCAAGGCATGGGCCTGGGTGGCCATCATGTTCTGCACGGAGCTGTTCTGGAAGTGGAAGACCACTTGCCACACTTGGTTCATAGCCCCTTGGGCCTGGAAAGGAACAGTGCGGTGTAGTGGTTAGAGTGTCAGGATGATGATCTGGAAGACCAATATTTGTATCTCCACGGACGTTTGCTGGGTGACCTTGGTCCCGTCACCCATTCTCAGTCTAGCCTACTCCCACAGGGTTGTTGTGAGGACAGAACAGAGGAGAAGAAAAGGAAGCAAGCCATTTTGGGTCCCCAGTGGGAAGAAAGGCAGCAAATATGAATACTAAAAGGGGCAGAAGCCACTTCTTTCCCAAAGCACACATTAAGACTGAGAGCCAGTGTGACACAGTGGAGGTGGAAAATGCCCTCAAGTCATAGCTGACTTATGACAACCCTTGGTGGAGTTTTCATGGCACGAGACCAACAGAAGTGGCTTGCCATTGCCTGCCCCTGCAATCCTGGTCTTCCTTGGAGGTCTCCCATCCAATTACTAACCAAGGCCAACCCTGCTTAGCTTCTAAGGTCTGATGAGATCAAGCTCACCTGGGCTATGCAGGTCAAAGAATGACACAGTGGTTCACAGTCTAAATCAAAACAGTGCTGGGGGGAAGAGTTATTCCCATGTTTTGCTGCTCCATGTGCACAGGACACTCTCCATGGAGCAGCAAGTGACAGCTCATGCAGTTTCAGTTTGTAGTAGGGCTAGGTTAGGAAGCCTTTAACTTTCTAACCTCTGTTCCGTTTTGTTATTCAGAACTAGGCTTTTTGCTTTTCATTAGCACTTCAAAAGGGCACTCCTTCCCCTCTTTTTAAACGGTATGTCTTTTCTCCTTTGAGTAGCTACAAAGTGGAGAGTCTGGTTTTAACAGAGTGGAAGTTGAAGGGTTAAACACTATCTCCCATGCACAGCCCCAAGACTAGTCGAGGCTGCCTAAGTCTGCAGATGTGACCTTCCTCTTTCCCATCTATCTGAGTGCTCAGGGTCATCTACCTCACAAGGCTGGTGCAAGGATAAAATGGAGGAGAATCAAGGATGGGGACTGAGAAAGGGTAGGAGAAAAATAAGAGAAGCCAGCCATTTGCCTATAGCAGACAGCACAGAGTGGCACCAGCTGATTATCTGCAGCCATATAGAGTTCCTCTAACCCTCTCCTTCCTATTTCCCTTGTGATTTCTCTTATTCCAGCATATTTCACTGCCTCCCAAGTCCTTACCACCGGCCACGCAGCAACCCAGTCTTCATTCAGGGCTTCACTTGCTATTCCTGGGACTGCACGCCGGACGGATACCTGAAACGGAAACTCCAGGTCAGCTGATTCAACATCTTCCTGCAAGTTTCCAACCCCATGCTGGAAATGTTCAACCCCATGCTGGAAGCAATATCTCCCTGCAAATTTCCAATCCCATGTCAGCTAACACATTTAACCAAGTGGTCTTTCAGAACTGCAGTGGGGTGATCGGCTCTTCAAGATAGTGGTTTGCAGGGCAGAATGAAGATTTGCCAAAAGCTTACTAAGCCTCCTCACCAATAATCCCACACAACCAAGTCGATGCCATCTACCAGTCAGGGCTTCAGTTATGGAGCATGTGCAACAAGACATAGCATTCACACACAAAGCTGCCTTACACAGAATCAGACCATTGGTCCATCAAGGTCACTACTGTCTACTCAGATGGACACATGATCCCTCCAGGATCTCAGACAGAGGTCTTCCACATCACCTTTTAACTAGAGATGCCAGGGATTGAACCTCAGACCTTCTGCATGCAAAGCAGAGGCACTTCCACTGAGCCACAGCCCTTCCAAGTATGTTTGTTATTGACAAAACCACAAATGGAAGCCATCTTACTATTTAAGCATTGCTTTGCCTTGCAAACAGGAATGGGTCGATGCCTTGTCCGTGCCATGATTCAAATTAGGGTTATTTTTTATTTGTATTGTGAAAAAGTTAAAAGATAGAGCAAACGAAGGAAAGTAAAACATAACAAAAACAACTACAAAGAGCCAACAATGGCCTACATATCAATCTACTAAGTAAAAAAAAAAGTAAAAAGCATATTAAACATATTATTAATCCATTACAGTTTTTCGCCTACAACACTTCCTCCTTTATTTATCAATCAGCTTGTGGTCTAATTAATCTTTTTTCTGTGTCTCATCTTGATATCTCAGGTCCTTATTCTTAAAAATCAAAACTACAAATCATTAATTCATTTTTCTTTGTCTCTCGCAGATAGTCCATAAAGGGTTTCCAATTTGCCGTGCGTATAGAGAGTGTTTTGTCTCTGATTAACACTGTAAGTTTGGCCATCTCAGCTAACTCCATCATCTTTCCTGTCCAATCGTCCAATAAAGATAGATCCTTGCACTTTCATTTTTGAGCATATAAGAGCGTGCTGCTGTAGCTATATATAAAATTAAAATACTATTCTCTTTTTCCAATTTGTTATCCATAATCCCCAACAAATATGATTCAGTTTAGAGAGGGTCGTTAGATGCCCAACAGCTTTACTGGAGGCTGCATCCAAGCTGCCAATTGGCTGTCTCGGAGTATGACATGCAAGAGCTGCTTGCTGCAGGTTATAGAATGGGGTGAAGGTGGTGGGGGATAGAGGGCCTCCCTTGTGACCTATTCTGCATGATCACGTGCTTTCCTCCCTCTTCAACAAAGCCCCCTTTTAATATCTGCATGCAAAGCACCACCATTTTTATAGGCGGAAGTTGATTGCAAGTTTCCTGTTCAACCCAAATGAACACGGACTAAAAGGCCCCTTCAGTGCCCAGGAGTACATCGGTCCCACCCCCGGTCAGCTCACCTCCATATAGTTTTCTTCACAGACAATCTCCCTGGGGCTCCATGGGGCATCAAGGGGACAGTTCATGGACACATCATAAGCCACAGTCAGGTTTGCGGGACTGGTTATTTCCACCTGAAGCTTCAGACTGAATTCCTGGTCAAACTGGAGAGAAAGAATACTTAAAATTTTCTCATTCTGAAATGCTTGTTTACTTCATTTATACTCCACCTTTCTCCCCAATGGAGGCCCAAAGAGGCATACATTACCCTCCCCTATTCTTTTTTATCTTCACAACAACCCTGTAAGGCAGAGTGTCTCTACACATGATGCTTTGGCGTGTGTTCGTCAAGTGCAGGGAGATGCAATGTTCGTTGGGAAGCGTGGTTTAAAAAGATGAGCTGGCCTCAGAGGGTTTGTTAATTTCATCTTTGCCTCCCCAGAGGCTCTTGTCAATTTCACCTCTCCAGTCTAAAACCGTGTGGGATCGGAACCAGAAGGCAGCGAGGAAGGGAAACCGGCTGGAGCTGCTTAGCTGCTCTCTAAGTCCAGGCTTGGACTTAGAGAGGTTATAATGGGCTGCAGTTTCCCTTCTGGCATTTCACAGCCCCTTCACACAGCTCCAATGCAAGCAAAGCCTTTGCCCTGCCACCGGATTTGTCTTTTTAAACTACCCCTCCCGGCTACCATTGCATCTCCTGACACGTGTTCTTCAGATGTCTCACGTAGACAGACTCATAGATTCGGTTCAGAATACGTGACTGGCCCTGTCTCCCAGCAAGCTTCCGTGGCAGAATGGGGATTCAAACCTGGGGCTCCCAGATCTTAGGCCATCACTCTAACCACTATACCACATTGCTTTGCTCAAAGCCTTTTGTTGCACTAAAAAATTGTGTCCTATGGTACCTTAAAGCAGGTGGCTCTCAAACTCTGAACTGGAACCTGCTTCAAGACTTACAGTACTTTCTGGGACCCACATGCAAAATAAGGATGTTGCCATCATACTCTCCATCATTGTAGGGACCCATTTTTACTCACATTTAGTATCGCTAAGAACAGCATTGCTGGGCAAGAGGTCATGTTTTACATATTACACAGAGGCAACCCTAAATATGCCATTGAGCCTCATCTCCCACACCTTCTCCTGTCTTGGCCATGCAACCAACTTTCAAGAAAAATCACTCTATACCAAGTCGGAGAACTGCTGTTTGTGAACTTCAGCAAGTCCTAGTCCTTCAGAATTCTCTCACAAAAATGAGGCTTCCTCAGGAACAAGCCTGCCAAAGAAGAGGGCATGACCCTCCCAGGGATTACAATCAAAAACTGGAGCGTTTGGTGTAGTGGTTAAGAGCACAGGACTCTAATCTGGAGAACCAGGTTTGATTCCCCACTCCTCCACTTGAAGCCAGCTGGGTGACCTTAGGTCAGTCACAGCTTCTAGGAGCTCTCTCAGCCCCACCCACCTCACAGGGTGATTGTTGTTGTGGGGATAATAATGACATACTTTGTAAACCACTCTGAGAGTTAAGTTGTCCTGAAGGGTGGTATATAAATTGAATATCATCATCATCATCATCATCATCAAAATATAAACAATACACACACAAATCTTTTAGTCACAACCATAATGAAAGTGCGACAGGCATATAGTGTAATAAATAGTGAATAAACAATACAATAAATAGATTACAAACATATTTCTGAACAAGATTCTAAACTCTGCACGGTGGCACTTTCACAAGGGCATGTTCTGGATCACTTAAAACAGATTAGCTGTGTATTGTCGAAGGCTTTCACGGCTGGAGAACGATGGTTGTTGGGGGTTTTCCGGGCTGTATTGCCGTGGTCTTGGCATTGTAGTTCCTGACGTTTCGCCAGCAGCTGTGGCTGGCATCTTCAGAGGTGTAGCACCAAAAGACAGAGATCTCTCAGTGTCACAGTGTGGAAAAGATGTAGGTCATTTGTATCTACTCAGGAGGGGTGGGGTTGAGCTGAGTCATCCTGTAAGAGTTTCCCAGGGTGTGGAATGCTAATGGCGGGAGGCTTCACTGTAACCTGAGGAGGTTCTTTTGCATATGGATTGGTGCTTGATGTGCTAATCTTCTCTGCAGGGCTATTGTCGGGTGTGGAGTGTTTTGTTGGCCTGGTGTTTTTCAGAACTGGAGCCCATGCTCTGTTCATTCTTAAGGTTTCTTCTTTCATGTTGAAGTTTTGCTTATGCTTGTGAATTTCAATGGCTTCCCTGTGCAGTCTGACAAAGTAGTTGGAAGTGTTGTCCAGTATTTTGGTGGACAACACTTCCAACTACTTTGTCAGACTGCACAGGGAAGCCATTGAAATTCACAAGCATAAGCAAAACTTCAACAGGAAAGAAGAAACCTTAAGAATGAACAGAGCATGGGCTCCAGTTCTGAAAAACACCAGGCCAACAAAACACTCCACACCCGACAATAGCCCTGCAGAGAAGATTAGCACATCAAGCACCAATCCATATGCAAAAGAACCTCCTCAGGTTACAGTGAAGCCTCCCGCCATTAGCATTCCACACCCTGGGAAACTCTTACAGGATGACTCAGCTCAACCCCACCCCTCCTGAGTAGATACAAATGACCTACATCTTTTCCACACTGTGACACTGAGAGATCTCTGTCTTTTGGTGCTACACCTCTGAAGATGCCAGCCACAGCTGCTGGCGAAACGTCAGGAACTACAATGCCAAGATTAGCTGTGCCTTAAAGGATGGAAGCCTCAGTAAGCACTTTGGCCTTGTAAATTTCAACACACCACAGAGCCTCAAGGACCCCAGGAAACAAGTATCTCACAAAGCAACACCTGCAAGGCATGGGGCTTACCAAATTCTGGACAGAACACGCCAGGAAAGATACTCTGATCTCAGGGTTGCCATACAGATCGGTGGAACTTGTGAAACCACACTGGGAGGCGATCTGATCGGTAATAGGGATGTATTGGCCAAGATTGTCTAGGGAAAAAACCAAAGCGCAGCAGATCAATCTTTGGCAGCCTGACCTCAAATGGCTGAGTGGTTGGCACTGTTCTATTTCCGTTAGTGAATAGTAATCCCATACTTCTGCCAAGGACCTCAGAGCAGCTTACATGGTTCTCCTTGCCCTACTTCAGCCACACAACAACTCTGAGAAGCAGTTAGGCTGAGAGCAAGTGATCCCCCTGGAGTCCCCCCGCCCCAGCAAGTTTCATAGCCAAGTCAGGATCCGAACTCCCACAGCCTAGCTCGATACTGCATTGCACAGGCTCTCAAATCTCTGGTGCCCTCTGTCAGCCAGCGTTTCTCATGCAACGTTCCTATCAGGTTCCAGAAAACAGGCATCCAGGCTTGAAGGGCAACAGCCCAGCAGCATCCAGCATTTCGCAAAATCAGTGGTGCAAAGATGGCTTATAAAATAGATTTGCCAAAGCAAGCTTGCGCTCTCGTGTCTGTTCCTGACCCACTGATTCAATGCAGCACTGGATCACTAGGCAAGCTCCAGCATATTTTTATGCTATGTACTCCCCCTGAGAAGTATCATCTTCATCAGGGCTTTTTTTCTGGGGAAAGAGGTGGTGGCACTCCATGGGTTGCCCTCGGAGAAAATGGTCACATGGGCAGTGGCCCCGCCCCCTGATCTCCAGACAGAGAGGAGTTTGGAGGGGATCTCCACTGGCGTGGAGGGCAATCAAGAGGTTCCGGAACTCCGTTTTCCTGCGTTCCCCCTGAACAAAGTCCCTGATTTTCATAGATTTACTAGGATTTTTCCCCCCACAGGATTTTTTTTTAAAAAATGCATCTAAACATGCATGGAGCACTTCTCTGCCCCTTGCTGTAGTTTCTACAGGCCTTGGATTAGACATAAGGTTGAAGAGCTGATCTACCCCAATACTTACTGAAGACCCCGTAACGCCACACGTTCTGGCCTACCACAGCTTTATCCATCCATATCCAAAAGTAGCGCCCTCGGCATTCAGTTCGCACAGCACCTTCCAAAGAAAGACTTCCCATTAAGGAGAGGTTAGTTCGCAGTACTCTGTGCCAATAAGGCCTCCTCCTGCCCTTCTTTCTTGTTCATTGGGTAAATTTAAACAGGAGTCCTGGGGCACTTTAAAGGATGGTAGGAGCTCATAGTGCAGTGGGAGGAGGGAGTCATGAATACAGTCCAATTCCATGTAAGTCTGACATAATCTGTTGAAGAATTGTGGGGAATTTGGGGGGCTACAGTAAAGGAACTTCAAAAAGAGGCTTTCAAATGAGAAACTCTGGTCTTAACCAGGGCTTAAACGGAATCGATGCTTTTCTTAATCATTACAGTTTTAAAATTGCTTAACATAAGCAAAAAGAAGTTACATCAGTTCTGTATACTCACCGTACTTGACCTGTACAGTTTTCCATAGAAATGTCAGACTCTTTCATCGAGTTCATCGTGGCTTTTAAAATTTACTTTCCCCCACCCAATATAAATAGAACTGTCAACCTTTAAGGCCTGGAGATGTCCCAGAATTACAACTGATCCCTAGAAATCACTTCCCCCCTGGTGGAAATTGTGGCTTTGGAGGTATCTGACAAAAAGCTTGACTCTTGAAAGTTTATACCCAGGAAATCTTGTTGATCTTTATGGTGCTGATAGACTTGAATCTTACTCTTCTACTAGAATAAACATCCACTGTAAACAGCTTTACTTAACCAGAGTTCCTTTTTACAGTGCGGTGAAATGGTAGGGGACCCCCCACACACACAAATACACAGTGACACAAGAATGCAATATAATAATAATAATATTTGATTTATATACCACCCTTCAGGATGACTTAACACCCACTCAGAGCGGTTTACAAAGTATGTTACTATTATCCCCACAACAAAACACCCTGTGAGGTGGGTGGGGCTGAGAGAGCTCCAGAGAGCTGTGACTAGCCCAAGGTCACCCAGCTGGCTTCAAGTGGAGTGGGGAATCAAACCTGGTTCTCCAGATTAGAGTCCTGCGCTCTTAACCACTACACCAAACAACCTTACTGAAGAGTTAAAGCCAGTTCTAACTTCTGCAGAATGGGCACCCATCCATTTCTTTGCCCCTTCCGAATCACATCCACAGGAAATGTCTGATACTCACCTGTAGGGAATGGTAGTGATGCCACTTCCTGGGGCAGGAGCATACACAGCAGGGCCAAGCTGCAAAGGAAGCCCAAGACAGAAGTTAAGTGAGTTTTCATTCAACACACACCGTGGCAGGAGACGGGAGACAATTCTGCCGCACAAAACCTTGTTGTAAAGGTGATAATTTAGGTCTCGGCAGAACCTCTTCTAGTATGACCCCAGAATAAAAGCACGCAGGTCCTGTAGAGAGAGGATCTTAAAGTGCGACGAGGTGCCACCAAGTTGGAATTGCTGGCAACCCCAGCAAGGGACTGTCAAGGCAAGTGAAAATCAGAGATAGTTTGCCAGAGCTTTCCTCTGCAGTCTTCCTTGGAGGTCGCCCATCCAAGTACTGACCCTGTTCAGCTCCTGAGGTCTGACAAGATTGGGCTATACCATGCCCCCTCAAAAGAGTATTGTTAGCAAAATCAACCCAGGGTAGGGTTGCCAACCTCCCGGTGATGCCTGGAGATACCTTGGCGCAACAACCACACTCCAGACAATAGAGATCAAAAGCCCTGCTGAAAATTACGGTTTTAGAAAGTAGACTAGGGCCAAATCCACACGTCTCAAGTCTTCCGCTTTCCCCCACCCATTATTCACTTCTCAGACGGCTGTTCACATACTCTTACCTCAATCCCACCATTCTCTCGCGTCTTTCGCGTTGCACTTCAGACAAATTTGTTAGGTGTTCAAACACTTCTCTTGCGCAGTTCTCACATTGACGTGGACAAATAGAAGCGTTTCAGAAGGAGACCGCCCCCTTCAAACCACCCCACTTCTGTGTTTGTAGCCTTTCCGGAACACCATCCCTCTTTGCCATGCAATCATTAAGCTTTTCCACTCTCTCCACAGCATGCCTGCCTGCCTGCCCTTTCCCCCCCCTTTTTTTAAAGGGGACTTTCCCAGCATTGTTGCACATTCCCTGCCATGAATCTTAATCGGGGTGCTCCAAAATGCCCGCGGAGACATCAAGGGGTGGCGTCATTTTCATTTCCGTGCCATTTTTAGGATGCCAAACAGTCGGAAATATTGGTGGCTGTTAAAATTACTTTTTTAAAACTGTTGAAATTACCGTTATAGCAGAAATCCGTCATTCTAACATTACATTCAAGCGTCAAATAATTAGTCTGCCCATTTGGAGACTTTGGATCACCCCCCCACCTTAAATATCAGTTCAAATTAGCCTGCCAGAATAATGGTCCAATAGATTTCAAAGAAGAAGGCATAGAATAACATTAACCAATCACAGGCATCATAGGGGTGTAGCCTCGCCATAGCAATTTAGCAAAAAAATGCTATAGCGGAAATCTGATGAAAAAATGAAAAAAAAATGAACGTGATGTCATCATTGGCGACGTCAGATCTAAACCCGCCCCCGTATTGCGCGATTCTACCAGAGATGTGGACGAAGGATAGCGCGAGGCAGCGGCAGTAAGAGAAGGGATGTGAACACAGACTGGGACATTGCGGGATAGAATCCAGCGCGATTAATGCACATGAAAAGCGGAAGGTAGGGAAGTGTGGATTCAGCCTATGTCTACTGAGCTCTCTCCACTCCCCAACCCCTCCCAGATTCCCCCCCCCAAAAAAACTTCAAGAGCTTCCCAACCCAGAGTTGGTAACCCAGGGGTTAATACACCTTTTGTTTTTTCTCCCTCCTCCAAACTGAATTTAATAGAGAATTTTGAAAAACTCAAAATCTTCAGACTGTTCAATGCTGTCTGAGTTGTCCTTCACAGAAGTATTTGACAGTTCTAATCAGCAGACATGAGGGCTTAATTGGAAATGTGAAAAAAATGCAGATGTCTTCCAATAAACAAGGTTGCATGAACAAGCTGCCCCTAAACCATCATTCCCTTAGCTTAAAAAATTCAAGGCTTGTCAATTAACAGGTGGGTAGAGACTTTAGGGGAGTTCATCTAACTACAATTTTAAAAATCCTCTTTAGTAGTCCTCGACATATATTTTAAAATATGCAGCCCACAAACTCACAGCACAAAACTTTCAAAGCAGCCAACCCTTAACATTCATTTCCACAACCCAGGATGTTGTAGATTTAGAAGAACAAAATCCACTTACCCTACAAAGCAGAGAGAATACATAGCAATAAATTCCTCCTCAAAAACCAGTTACATTAAGTTCTGCTGTTCATAAAAATAAGCAGCATCTCACTTCCAGAGGATGGCAAATGGATCTTATTTATAAATTGCTGGCTTCCTCCCCAAGAGCCCTCACCTGTTTCCAATCACTCCATCAGCATTTAGGTTGGCTGAGATCTTGCACTATTAGGTTTTCCCTTATTTTTCAGCATAATTGACTTTTGAGATGCCAGGAGCTAGACAAGCCCTTTGCCAGAAAAGAATGTATGTTTCTCTTCCTGTGGCATTTCTATTTCCCCCACCCCTTTTGAGTCATTAGTTGTTAGAGTAGGATCTGAGACACCCAGGTTCAAATCCCCACTCTGCCATAGAAGCTTGCTGAGGGACCTTGGGTCAATCACACATTCTCAGCCTAACCTACTTCACAAGGTTGTTGTGAGAATAAAATGGAGAAGATAATGATGTGAGCTGTTTTGGGGAGAAAGGGGGAGTATAAATGAAGTAAAATAATATAAATAAATAGAATGTTAGCAGAAATGCCTGGTTCTTGCGGGGCTTCTTTGCCTTCATCAGCTTCACAAGAGGCAGAAGTTCAGCAGGTAATAAAGGCCAAGAAAAGATTTCTCTGCTGCAGTTGCTAAAGGTACAGGAGTGCTGTCAGGAAAAGGAAAAACATGACAGCCTTAAAAAACAAAGGTGAACAGTATACTTTACTGCTGTCTTCTGACACTCTTGAAACATATTTGAGCCGGGCTCAGCCTAAGAACTTTAAAAAAGAATCAGAGCTGAGCCCTGGAACTTGGGAAGTAGTAACAGTGCTTCTGGCCACGTGTAGAGTGATTTCCCCTCATGGCTCATCAGCTTTTCACATTTTCTTGAGTATTTGGAAAGCTTTCCATTTAGATTTTAGAAAGCACGATTTCCATGCACATAAAACCCCTCTATGTAATTCTATAAAATTGGCTAGGTGATGCTGATGAGAAAAGCTGTACCTGGATGCCTGGGTGATGTGACTCAAAGGCAGGAATAAAAGGTGGTTGATCTGCTTAATCTTAAAACTGTGTGTGTGTGGGAGGAGTACAACAGGTATTGTTAATTCTTTAAAAAGAGAGGTGATGGTGTTGGTTGCCAGCCTCCAGGTGGCGCCTGGCGTTCTCCTGGAATTGTAAGTGATCTCCAGATTACAGAGATCAGTTCAGTTCCCCTGAAGAAAATGGCAGCATCAAAGGTCAAACTCTATGGTATACCATAGATTCTAGGTGAAATCTCTCCCCAAATTCTGCCACCTCTTCACAGCACCCAAATCTCCAAGAATTTTCCAGGTTAAAGTGGGCAACGATATGTTACAATCATGCGTTTTTATATTAAAATCATAAACAAACAGATTACCACAGACAAAGCTTTGCATGAAGGGATGTGTCTGAGTTCTAGGGTTCCCAACTCCAGGTTAGGAGTGGAGATATGGGGGAGAGGAAACTTAAGAGGGCAGGGTTGGATTCGGAAGGAAGATCAGCAGGGTATAATGCCATAGATTCCACCCTCAAAATCAGCCACTTTCCCCCAGGGAAACTGATTTCAATTAACTCCTGGAGATCCCCAGGCCCCACCTGGAGGTTGGCAACGTTGCAACAGAGCCTTTAGGCGACCTTTTGGTAGGCGGGACTTAGAAATGTTTTCCTTCGTCGCTCCATTGCCTTTTCATTGCTTCCATCGCTCTTCGCGATTGGTCCAGCCCCTTGCCAATCGCGCCACCTTCCGTAGACGTCATAATCGAATTCTGGAGCGACTCACCTCTATGGTTTCTGATTGGCCAGTTTCCGTACAAACTCGGCGGGCTCATTGTATTCCACAGGGGACCATTTAAAGGGGAGGCAATAGTCGAAGCGCAGGTGAGGTTTTACGTATCAATGGCTGTGTACCGTGATGGCTCAACAGAACCTCCATGTTCAGGGGCAGTGTGCCTCTGAATACCAGTCGGTGGGGGAAGTTCAGTTGATTTCATACCTCCTCTGTACTAGTGGTCGCTTTCCTTGCAGGGCTTCACGAATTCTTTCTTACATGATGAACGGAGGTTTCTTTTTTTCTTCAAGTATTCACCATTTTTCTTCCCAGCGGATGCACCAGGTAGTCCTCTCCCCTTAGGTTTCCCAATCTCCAGGTGGGGCCTGGAGATCTCCCGGAATTTCAACTGATCTCCAGACACAAAGATTAGCTTCCCCTGGAAAAAACAGTAGATTTTATGGCATCAAACTCTTCTGAGGTCCGTCCTCTCTTGAAACACCGCCCTCCCTAGGCTCCAACCCCCAAATCTCCAACCCAGAGTTGGCAACTCAACCTTGCAAATTAGGAGTCCGTATAAAGGCCTTTTCGAGCCAGGTATTAATACCAACCCTTATCCCAGAAATTGCTTCACACACCATGGAATATTCTAGATACTCTTAATAGTTTTAAAAGACTGCTTGGCAAATTCGAGGAGGAGAGATCAGCTAGTGGCTAAACTGAGCCTCCATGTTCAGGGGTAATATACCTCTGAATAACAGTTACTGGCAGGTAAGCAGTAGGGACGGGGGGCTATTGTTTTCTTGTCCTGTATGGGGCCTTCTTGTGGCATCTGGCTTGTCACTAGGATACTGAACAAAGTGTAACTTCTTATAGTTTTATCCACTTCCATCTGTCTCCCGATCAGATGTTCACTCATATAAATTCTTTCTCTACCAGAATGTTGAAAATCTGCAATGTTTGGAAGAGAGACTATGAAATAGGAGAGTCTGTTTGTACCTTGACAACTCAAACTTTAGTAGCAACGATTGATTACTTAGGTCCCTGGTTCCCGATCTTGGAAGTCTCTCCCTATTCAGTTGGGGAGCAGCTTGCACTGTATCTTTCCCCCAGAACTTGCTCTTAATGCTAGGACTTAGCTGTGGAATTTTGTAAAGAAATAGTACCTCTGAGCTTGTACAGAGTGCTTTATCCTTCCATTATTTAGAAGGCTCCTATGCATCATTCAACATTGTGATGTTGTGTTTCATTTTTCTGTCAAGAAATGAAGCCCATAGATTCAATCTAACCAGTTTTTTTGCCAAATCTTGTCCAATTTCTTTATTATAACCCCTGTACCACATGGTTTTTATCCATGCAGGTCCCCGGATCTTCAAGATAGATTTTTTTTTTTAGAACAAAGAGGGGGACCCTGTCTTCTCTTTTACATAAGTGGAAAAGCTGGCTGGGTCCAACTCAATATCCTGAAGGTTCTTTCCTATCTGAACATGTTTTGGCGCTTTCCCCCGTACCCTCTCTTTTTCTTTATCTTGCAGGCGGGGTGATGGATAATGTGGCTGGACAGGAGCAGCAACAGCAGCCGCTCTTTGGAGGGGCCTTTTCTGCCTCACTTCCCCCTGGAAGCCTGGATGTCAGGTATGCCAGCCTCTTGGAATGTTGGGTTGCCAACCTCCTGGTGAGGCCTGGCGATCTCCTGGAATTGCAATTGATCTTCAGACTGTCAAAATTAGGATTCCACTGGAGAAAATGGCACCTTCAGCTGAGGTTGTTCAATAGGACTCCCTCTTCCTTAAAGTTGCCAAATCAACATTTGAAAAATCAGGGCAGGTTTGGAGTTCTGAATTGAAGGGTTCAGCTTTGTTATGCTTGTTAACCGGCCATATTTTTCTCCCCTGTGGCCATATCTGTTGCTGGCTGCTTCACTTTCTACATTCCCTTCTCTGTTCATCAAAGCAGGGGCCATCCCATACCAGCATTTTCTTTATCTTTTTTGAATAATTTTTTTTGAAAATATATTTTATTAGTTACCATTAAAGCAGGCTGAAACTAACATCAGAAATAATAGCATAAATAATAACATTCAATTTATATACCACCCTTCAGGATAACTTAAAGCCAGCTCAGAGTAGTTTACAAAGTTTATTAGTTTATTATTATCCCCAGAACAATGACCCTGTGAGGTGGGTGGGGTTGAGAGAGCTCTGGAAGAGCTGTGACTGACCCAAGGTCACCCAGCTGGCTTCAAGTGGAGGAGTGGGGAATCAAACCTGGTTCTCCAGATTAGAGTCTTGCTGCTTTTCACCACTAAACCAAACTGGCTTTTCACAGACACTTCACTCGTCAATAAAACTAAATGTAAAAATGAAAGCGAACGAATGGTGCACAAGAGAACTAGGATACTGATCCCCGACATGCCAACTCTGGGTGCCATGGTGTCCCACAATGCATTTCCTGATGCCCATTTGCTTCTTCTTCAAAGCAACAAGCCAGTGCTGGCTTTTCTCCACTTCACTGGAGCTGGTGGCGGTACTTCTGAAGGCCCCAGGAGTGTCAATAGGAAAATGTCACCATCATAGAATAATGCTTGTCTTTGGACCTCCCAACCTTTTGTAACTGCCCCACATGGCAGCCATTTTGTGATTGGCCCTGCCTGCCTCCCACAATGGCAGCCATTTTGTGGTGGCATCCTACCACCTTTTCCTCTCATTCCCCAAGTGCTCCCAGTTTCAACAAAGTTGGGGAGCCCTGGGCTGGGATATCAGCTGGGGATTTTTGCAGGGGAGGCAGGGAGGGCAGGCAAACCAGGATTTGAATGACAGGCTTCACAAAGTAACCATCATTAAAACAAATGATGGGCGAACTGAGCTATAGACTCACTTTCCTGGGAAGGCTTCCTAGTCCACCAGGTGTCTGCCTTAAGGCAGCCTCACAGGGCAAAAAAAAAATCCCAAATGCTTTCTCTGAATTTTCATTTAAAAAAAAAATCAGTCTGTCTCTTGCCCTTTTCCTTCTTGAGATGGGAAAAGGATAAGGCAAGAACGGTTTTTCTAGTTGTTTTGTATCGTTGCAATATTCTTTTAAAACTCTGTACATTGTTCGCAGTGCAGTCAGTAAACAGAGTTACACCCATGGAGAATTTGAAGGGTGTCTAAGTTTGCCAGCCTCCAGGTGGGAAAATACAAAAGGAGCTACTGCAGGTGGGGCCGGGAGATCTCTCAGAATCACAACTGATCTCCAGAGGACGGAGATCAGTTCCTGTGGAGAAAGTGGCTGGTTTTGAGGGTGGAGTCTGCAGCATTCTACCCTGCTGAGGCCCCTCCCCTCACCAAGCTCCACCCCCAAATCTCCAGGAATTTCCCAACTCAGAGCTGGCAACCCTATCCACTTAGGACAGCCCTGTTGATCAATAACATAATTAGAAACGTTAGTGCGTGTGTGTTTTGTGTGAGGCGGTATATACACACACACATTTTGCTTTTTTCCATCGTCTTAGGAAGGTCCTCTGAATTGCATCATAAGCCGCCCCCCCCCCTTGGTTTCTTGCCCGGCCTGCCTGATTCTCTCCTGCCCTTGCTTTCCTTTGCAGTGAGCTGCGTCAGGTTCCGGACAACCAGGAAGTCTTTGTACACCCCAGCACAGATCAGAGCATCATTATAGAACTGCTGGAATATCAGGCAGGGGTGCCAGATGAAGCCTCGGTCAGGTGTGTGGTTGGATATTGTAATTCCGCATGGGTAAAAAAGCAAAGGGCTGGTGCGCTGAACCAGTTGCCAGGGAAACAATCTCTGGACTGGAAAGCTTTTCCCTCTAATCCTGAAGATGTTCCCTTGTGCAATGAAATATACTCTCTTTGTGTGCTTAAAAGCTTCTTGATCGTGAGCTCACATTAGAAAGCTAAACCTTTATGCTGAAAATATTCTGAATCTGAATCCTGTGTTTACAGGTGCCCCTTTAAGCGTTCAAATTAGTTTGAGCTGGTATATCTGTCCATATGTCATTCCAAAAAATCAAACAGGTATCTTAGGAATCATGGTGTGAGTTTTCCTGATCACCTTGACAACAGTCTAGGCCTGCGAAGGTATGCTGGCAGATGGGGATGTAGCTCAGTGGTAGAGCGCATGCTTCGCATGTATGAGGTCCTGGGTTCGATCCCCGGCATCTCCACTTTTGCTGGAGGGTATTTGTTCCGCAAGGCAGATTTGGTGATGTGTAGAAATGAGGCTGTCTGTCTTTTGAATGTTTACTGGGCATTGGGCATCCTTGCAGGCACTTCCAGTGTAATTTGCTCTGTATTTTGTAAGTGAACATGAATGTCACTGATGCAGCACAGGGTTGGGGGCTGTCTTTTCTGCCATTGTGGGAAGTGGGCTACTAAACTAGATGGACCTTCGGTCTGACCCATTCATTCACTTTGTTTCAGAGTATGTGGCCACATTGCTGCACAGTTTCTGGGACTCTAGCACCATCAGTAGGGGGATGTAGCTCAGTGGTAGAGCGCATGCTTTGCATGTATGAGGTCCTGGGTTCAATCCCCAGCATCTCCATTCTTTTTCATTCATGACCCTGAAAGACAAAAACCAGGAATTGCCTGACAAGTGTCAGTGGAGTAGCCGTGTCATTCCATTACAGTCGAAAGAACAGAGAGTCGTGCGACACCTTGAATGAACGGTAGGATTTGAGTCCAGTGGCACCTTAGAGACCAATAAGATTTTCAGAGTGTAAGCTTTGAAGAGTCAGAGCTCCCTTCTTCAGACACAAGTGCAGCACCTTAAGAAGTAATTTACTCATTGTGGCTGAAGCCTTTGCAAGTCATGCGCCTCTGACAAAGTGAGCTCGAGTTTCAAGGAAAGCGTTAATCAGTTAGAGCTCGTATGGTCAGATGCATCTGATTTGCAAACATTTCTGCTGTTCAAGTGACTCCCCACCCATTCAACGGTGGCAGGGACTGCAGCCATACATTTCTGGACACTGTGCTATTGTGGCATAGCAGTCGTTTGCCAGTGGATTGTCCTGGACTGACAAGAGCGCAGTGTCCAGTGACTTGTGGTTGCAGCAAGAGTCAGGGCCACATATAAATCTTGTGGTGGAAGCAAATGGAAGGCGGGGAAGGAGATGCAGCTCAGTGGCAGAGTGCATGCTTTGCACGTATGAGGACCTGGGTTCAATCCCCAGCATCTCTGCTTTTCTCAGAGGTGTCCCTTCTGTAAGGCAGATTTGCTGGAACATAGAAACAGGGCTGTCTTTTGGATATTGACAGGACATCCCTACCGGTTCCCTGACCTGGCTAGCCCAGGCAAGCCCGATCTCATAGTTCTTGGAAACTAAGCCTTGGTTAGTAATTGAATAGGAGACCACCAGTGAAGAGGCACGAAGGCCTCAAACCACCACTGTCTGTAGAAGCAGACAATGCCAAACCACCTCTGTTAGTCTCTTGCCTTGAAAACCCCAGCAGGGGTCGCCGTAAGCCAGCTATGACTTGACAGTACTGTCCAGTCTCCCTACAGGCGGTTTTACACACACAAGAGAATTTGTCCAGCAAAGTGTGCAAACGTGGGTGTTATTGGGAAGGGCTATGGCTCAGTGGTAGAACATCTGCTTCTTTACCCAAGAAGCAATTCCGATGTAGAACTTGGTGCCCGAAGATGTACAGATGGCAACAGGCATAGGGAGTTTTAAAAGGGACGTAGACAGATCCTTAAAGGAGAGGTCTAGCCATGGCGACTAAAAGGAACCTCCACATTCAGAAACGGGAGGAAACCACTGAATGCCACTGCCAGGAGGCAACATCTGGGAGAAAGCCTTGACCTCTGTGCCCTGTCGTTGGCCCACCAGAGCTGCACGTTGGCTACTGTGCGAGACTGGATATTGGACAAGGTGGACCGCTGAGCTGATCCAGCAGGGCCCTTCTTATGTTCTAATGGCATACAGAAGGTCCCAGGTTCAATCCCCGGCATCCCCAGTTAAAAGAATCAGGTTGTAGGTGAGGGGAAAACCCTTGGCCCGAGACCTTGGAAAGCCACGGCCAGTTTGAGTAGCCAGTATCGCTCATGATGGACCCAAGGGTTGGATTTAGCGTAGGGCAGCTTCATGTATGGGGTGGTAGTGGTGGTTTGAGGCCTGTGTGCCTTATTTGGTGAGATTCTCAGAGGTATCTTGTTGAGCACTGCAGGAAACGGGCGGCTGGACAATGAGAGTGTTTGGTTGGATCCCTCGGGATACCGTGTGACACTGCAGCAAAGGTTCTGTTGCTATAATAGTAGCCAGGGGAGGTGGCTCAGTGGCAGAGCACATGCATTGCAGCTACCAGATCCGGAGTTTGACGCCCAGATTCTATATTTTTGCTAGTGTTTTCTAGAGCATCACTGTAGCTAGCCCGTAAAGTGCTTCGCATAGATTGATCCGTGAAGGGCTAATTACGAACAGCATTGCCTCCGAGCGGAGAATATAACCAGGCGTAGAGATGTGAGGATTTGAAAACAGCTTGGAAAATGTGTGGCAGGGGTTTTCCGTGGAGCTTTTTTTTCCTTTCCAGTTTTCCCAATGGAATATTTGGGAAATTTTGTGCATCTCCATAAAAAAAACCTCTTTGAATCATTTCCTCATTTTCCCATGACCAGACTCTAACCTTTGGGTTTTTAGTTTTTAAAAAAATTATTCACAGTAAATCAGACAATACAGAAATAAAGACAAGATTGAAACAAACATGCACGTTATTTGCACAGTAGCCTTTAGGGGGTTTTCTGTGATTGATGGATGCTTCCCCCCCCCTTGCCCCTTTGTAGATACCACTTTGACGATGTGGTTGGCACTTCTGGCGGTGCTGAGGTTTTGAGCCAAGAGGCACTGGCACCCCATCTCCTGGCTCTGGAAGGCTGCCGAAGTGCCTGGCACCTCACCGCTTGCCAGCAGGTGGCTAAATTCAACGAAGAAGTAAGTATCAGGGTTACTGGGACGGTGGTTTGAAATCCATTGCTGAATCTATACAACCTTGGCTATGTGAGGGGAAAGCCAGTCTGGAGTAGTGGTTAGAGCGTTCAGCTAGGATCTGGGAGACTCCAGGTTCAAATGTCCACTCTGCAATGGAAGCTTGCTTGGTGACCTTGGGCCAGTCACTCCCTCCCAGCCAGTTTGGTGTAGTGGTTAAGAGCGCGGGACTCTAATCTGGAGAGCCGGGTTTGATTCCCCACTCCTCCACTTGAAGCCAGCTGGGTGACCTTGGCTCAGTCACAGCTCTCTCAGCCCCACCCACCTCACAGGGTGTTTTGTTGTGGGGATAATAGTGACATACTTTGTAAACCGTTCTGAGTGGGCATTAAGTTGTCCTGAAGGGCGGTATATAAATTGAATGTTATTATTATTATAACCTACCTCATAGGGTTGTTGTGAGGATAAATGAAGGAAAGGAGAACTGCTTTGAGTCCCAGCTGGGGAGGAAAGCGGAGTTATAAATAAAGGAAATAAATAAATGGATTAAAAATGGTATTTTCATTGCACTATTGGAATCGTTTGCCCCCTGGACTGTGTTGTCCATAGAGGTAAATCCAGAGCTGAATGATTATGAGGACACAACATCCAACAACGTGAGGGTGTGCTCCTGTCTCAAAATTCTTGATGAGTACTCACAACTTCCATATTTAGTCCTCTCCTGTCATCCCCCCTCCTGCCCCTCCCAGCAGCATCAGACACCTTAAATTAATGGGAGGACCTCAACCCCTACATTTTCACCTCATCTCCCAGAAGGGACAGGCCTAGCAGCTGTTTTCCCTTCACATCAAACCCAATACGTCGTATTGTCGAAGGCTTTCACGGCCGGAGAACGATGGTTGTTGTGGGTTTTCCGGGCTGTATTGCCGTGGTCTTGGCATTGTAGTTCCTGACGTTTCGCCAGCAGCTGTGGCTGGCATCTTCAGAGGTGTAGCACCAAAAGACACTGTGACACTGAGAGATCTCGGTCTTTTGGTGCTACACCTCTGAAGATGCCAGCCACAGCTGCTGGTGAAACGTCAGGAACTACAATGCCAAGACCACGGCAATACAGCCCGGAAAACCCACAACAACCAAACCTAATTTAATTTGGGTGCAGGTTTAGCATGAACACACACGGCCTTTTCTACTTTCCTGGGTTTTAATGCATTCTTTTTCCATGTCGAGCATACGGGTATTTCACACAGCTTCTACTTAAACACCTGCCTCAGAGTCTTCAGTTTGTTTCATATTTGACATCTGTGTGTTTTTACCCTTTGAGGTAGAGGGAGGCTCTTTTTGCACTGTGGTGCCTTCCCTTCTCTTTGGTCTATCTTGAAAAATGAAGAGGTCCCTCGTGTTTTCTAGACAGGTGAGGGTTTCCCCGGTAGGTGTGAAATGGTGGTTCCTGGCAGCTTTGACGATTTCCCAACCATCTGTTTGCTTGCAGGCCAAAAATGAGGTGAGACTGCATCTTGCGCTGCTTCGCCTGCCCCAGTATGGAACAGACCTGCTTCTTACCTTCAATGACCCCACCTTTATTCAGTGAGTATGCCTTGGAACAGAGGGATGCGTTGCCCCAAGCATGCTCTGCCAACCTTACTGGCAAAGGTGCCAGTAGTTACGCCCATTCAGGCAGCCCTTTAATTATATTTGTGATATTCCTGTACCATCTTTCTGGACCTTCATTCAAGGCTGTTGACAACTCAAAATAATGCATGTGATGGAGTCAGGTAAAGAAAGATTAAAAGTAGAGAATGCTGGTAACCAAGAGCTACATTTGTCACAAGACCTCCCCTTTTAAGGCTGTCCTTTTTCAGAAGTGCTAAGGACAGGGCCTTCTCTGTCGTGGCACCCTGCTTGTGGAATGCCCTTCCATTAACCCTCCAATGGGCGCTGAACCAGTCATCTTTTCAACACCCGTCAAGACTTGTGTTTCTGATTACCAATCGTTGCCCTTCCTACTGCTACATTTTCTAGTGTCATCTTTTTTTTAAAAAAAAAAAAGACTTTTTGCAATTTGGTAGCTTCATGATAATCAAAATGAGTTTTCTGCATCCCATTTTAACTGCTGCCCTTTTAATCCCCATGGATGAATGGGGCTTGATACCCAGCCTATCCTCTTTGTGAGAAGGAACCACAAGGAAGGCAGCCCGTCTGTGGGATTGGGCACAGGATGGGTGGGGCCAGCGCACTTGCTTCCTGTTCTCTGCCTGGCTGCACTGGTACTGTTGTGTGTTCCAGGAAGAAGAGAATTCTGGGAGGGGAAGAGCTAAACAACAGTTTAGCCCAGCAAGTTGGAGGGGAACTCTTGCTTCTTGAGACATTGTGTGGAAATGGAGGTGGGGCAGGGGCTTCTACAGTAGAGGGTAAAGGAGCAGAGGTGATGGAAGTCAAGAGAACTTCTCAGTGATACCAGCCTTCTCTCTTCTGCCAGCCCCCTAAGCAGTAGCGCAGCCCGAGGAACAGAGATTCCAGCTCCTTCCCTGCCTCCATGGACGGTGGACCACTTCCACACCTTTGTACGCAGCCTGCGGCTTCTTGACCCCGGCATCTTTGGTTAGACCAGCCCTAGAACCTGACATCCAGCCACATCTCCACCATCTACGCAAGGGTATCCACCAGGACTCTTGGGACGGCTGCCTGCCTGGGGTCTCCTTGATGCTGTAGCCTTCCCCTTTCTCTAGAGGGAAGAAGAATCAGCCCCCCAGAGCTTTGTCCCATTTCAGAAAACAGTTTCAAGCCGCCCCATCTCCCAAAGGAGGTTTCAGGTTTCCCCTTGTAAAGGCAAAATTGCCGAGTTTCAAGCTGTAGAATTTCAGCTTGACCACCTCCCTCGTGGTTCCTCTGCTCCCCCACCAAGTGTTTCCACCTCACTCCCCAACATACCATCGCTTCTGTAATAAGTGGACCAGTCCCTCCTGATTGTGCTGTCCAATAAACAGTCTTCTTACCAATGTTTCGATTTATTTCAACCAGCAGGGGCTGCCTCAGCCTCTTAGAACATAAGCCACAGGCCCGTATGAAAACGATGTATTTCACTAGGAGCACCCAGTCGATGTTCATAAAGTAAAATTGATTCACATACTCATTTTTCCTCAGGTTTGGTAAGCAGGAAAGATAATTGGGGGGGGGGAGTAGATGCCTCTGACCAGGGCTATGGGACCAAGCCCCACTTCCCATCTCTGCAGATTTCCCACCCCAAGGAAGATCTTTGCAGACCATATTAAATTAGGAGTACCCCACCCACCCCCTGGCTTAAACATGCCAGGGCAGGACAGCAGCAGAAAGCATCCTTGGAAAAGACGGTAGCCATTTAGCCGATTGTACGAATTGCGAGATCCAGGCACAGCAGCACTTTAAAGACCAATTCAATTTCCAAAGTTTTCCCCTCATCAGCTTTGACTCTTTAAAGCTCCTATGTTGGAAATCGAGTTGGTCGTTACGGTGCTGTTAGATCTGGATCTTGCTCTTCTGCTGCAGATTAACATGGCTACCTACCTGAAACTAGATCAAGATGAGTAGTCGTGTTAGCCTGCCTGCGGCAGTGGAAAAGAACAAGAGTCCAGTAGCACCTATGAGACTAACACAATTAGTGGGAGGGTATGAGCTTTCGTGAGCCACAGCTCACTTCTTCAGAGCAAAGCTTTTCTACTACCTGAAACTAGGGATTGCAAGTAGTTGTGCTGCTGCCTGGGGAGGAAAAGAAGTTCTCAGGCTCCACAAGTGCTCCATAGTCTTCAAGGACCAACTGAAAAATTAACCAAGTAGCAAACGAGCATTCCAGTTCCCCAGAATGCTTCTTCAGCAGAACTTTCAATTAAAAATGAATTTTAAAAAAATACCCGGGGGGGGGGGGAATATTTCAGACCATGAGTACAGCCCAGTAGGTAGTGGTGGTCTTAGTGATTCTGGGGCCCTGGGCGACTGTTAGGATACTACCTCTCTCCTCCCCCCCCCCACACACACCAAGGCCAAGCAAGAGTGGCCCTTGCCTCATCCAAGATGGCCAGAATCACCACTGCAAGTCTGCTGCCTGAGTCCCATGTAGGGCAGGCATGCAGTGGCAGGAGACTGATCTTCTCCCTTCCTGGGGGGAAATGGAGCTGTGGGTGATGGGAGGTCTCTCTCAGCTAGGTGTAGTTAGCCCTGTTATCCAGTGGTTAAGACCGCCCTTGCCAGGAGGCTTTTCCCTCATGGCCTGAAATCTTTTTTCTCTCTTTTCTGATTTTTTAAAAAATCCAGTTTGAAGAAGAGTTCTGTGCAATCTGGAAACATGCTCATTACTGTCTGATATTGTCGTTGGTCCTAATAAAAGACTAGTGTTGCATTTTGAGTTCAATTATACTGTTTGCAGTTCTCCAGCCCTAACAGGTCGCTCAGGAGGAATGATATACAGTGTGAGAGTTGGGGGGGAATGTAGTGACTTTCTTAGAGCACAAACCTGCCTGCCTCTTCTTGAAAGAGCAGGGACCATCTTAGCTACTTCTGGGTTGCTGGTAGACGATACACCAAGGCAGTGCAGCAGGTGGGAACAGTATTAATACTCTAGCACCACCCTGGAGGTGGGATTCTTGATGTTCAACTGAGGTCTACCAGAGAGGAGCTCTCAATTGCCAACAGGACAACTTTGTTGCTGTTGAAGCACTGGCGGAGCAGAGAGACCATGCCTGGGGCAAGCCTTCTCAACAGGTGAGCCATCAAACCAAATCCAATCCAGTAGCCCTTAAGAGTTCAGCCAAGCCTGGAGTGACAGAAACAGCCCACAACAAATGTCTAGTTGGATTAATTCAGCTCAGAAGGTTACAAGTTGACCAGGCCTGACCTAGCCAAAGGGGACTCCCAAGTAGAGTTAAAGGAGAGCGAGGGCACGGCTTAGTCACACACTAAGTCTGTTCGGCTCACAACACATTGCAATTGTAGTTTTGGTCTTTGGGGTCAGCATGGGGGGCAAAAGATCTTCTCCTGAGTAGCACTGCGAGAGAGGAGGCCAAGAGGAGAGACGTCATGAAATAACCAACTGCCATATCGTGGGATGCAGTGTGAGGAATAGATGATTGCTCGCCTTCTCTATGCAACGAAAGACATCACGGGCAGCTTCATTGCAGTCCCGGGCCAGTACATAGCAGCAGAGAGGAAAGGGAAGGACCCGCTTTGCCAATGTGAGCACCTCCCGGTCAGAGAGGAGCCAGGGAAATCGTGTTGGTCTCTTGACACTTCCAGCGACAATTGGTATCACCGCTGCTGCGTCCAGCGGGCATAAGTCTCGCGCAGTTGGTCCCAGAAGAGCAAGCTGAGGATGGTGTGTGGCCCGATGCGGAAGTAGGAGGCTCCGAGTCCCTTGTAGATGCCAAGGAGACCCTCTGTGCGGATTATTTTGGCAAGGCAATCAAGAAGACCCTTATACATCAAACCCTGCAGCAGAAGGAGAGGCAGAGGCATTTAAATACATATATATATATTAATTTAGTGGCAGTGACCTCTCTTCTTCTCATCCATGGTTTTAAGCCAGGGACCCTGAACCTTTCAGACATTTAGGCACTTCTGGAATGTTGAGAAATGGTAGCAGATGACCCCCACAAAATGTCTGCCATAGGAGCCAATGATAAGAGTGAAAAGATCCTGAGGGAAAAAAACTCCTCCGATGGAGGCAACTGTTTGTTTTCCAATGAATATTTCCCAGAGTCTACTGAGGCCTGAAGTCTTCTCCAGTTAGGTGAAGGAAAAGCTGAAGTGGCTTTTTGTGATGGAGAAGAAGCAAATTTGGTGTAGTGGTTGAGTGACAGGACTCTAATCTGGAGAGCCAGGTTTGATTCCCCACTCCTCCACTTGAAGCCAGCTGGGTCAGTCACAGCTCTCTCAGAGCTCTCTCAGCCCCACCCACCTCACAAGGTGATTGTCGTGAGGATGATAATAAGACATACTTTGTAAACCACTCTGAGTGGGCGTTAAGTTGTCCTGAAGGATGGTATATAAATCAAGTGTTGTTATTGTTATTATAAATTAGAGCCAGTGTAGTATAACGGCTAGAGTGACAGATTAGAATCTGGGCAAGCCGAGTTCAATTCCGTACTCTGCCATGGAAGCTTGTGAGGTGACCTTGGGCCAGTTACAAACTCTCAGTCTAACGTACTTCACAGGATTTGTTGTGAGGAAAAAAAATGGAGGAGAGGGGAATGATGTAAGCCACTTTGGGTGTTTATTGAGAAGATAGATGAGGTAAAATATATAAAGTAGGTGCCAGGAAACACATCAGTGGGTATCATGGTGCCCATTTGCCCAAAATGGGGATTGTTCACTTGTGAAGGTGTTCACTTGTGAAGGTATCCTTGGGGGCAGGGGCTTTGCCTCAGTGGAAAAGCCTCTGCTTTGCACGCAGAAGATGCCAGGTTCAATCTCCGGCGTTGCCCGTTAAAAAGGGGACTGTGTAGTAGGTGGTGAGAAAGAATTCTGCTTTAGACCCTGGTGACCCGCTGACAGTGTGATTAGACCGTACTGACTTTGATGGAGTGATTCAGTATAAAACAGCTTCACGTGTATTCCTGATCAGGATTAAACTTCAGTTTCAGGGCAATTTAACATTGGGTAAAACTTGGGGACGTGGGGGCAAATTCAGAAGAAACCGTGACCGCAAGCAAATCGACAGGATGGGAGCCTGCACGGTATTAAAGGAAAAATTTGGGGTGGGAATGAACAGGGAGGAGAAGAGGAGAAAATGTACAGAGCAGAAGTTCTCCACTTCACCGCCCAGAGCCCCTGGGGATGGGTGGTATATAAATTGAAATATAAAAATAAAAAGTTCTCCACTTCAGAATGTATAGGCAAAACCATCTCAAAATTAAGTTTTCAGCTCCCTCTCTGGCCCCTATTGTGGGAAGGGTGGATCTTAATTTTCTATAGGTGTACGTGAGAATTGTTGGCCAAATTGTGGCTTTAAGATTTTGTTTCAACAGGGGGAAAAAATACAAGATTGTCATCCGTTTGTTACTTATAATTTTAAACATGAAATGCATGTTAACACAAGAGGTCCCAGTTTTTCGTTTCTAGGTAAAAGACGTCAAACTTGCCGTTTTTTTGCTTTGCTACAGCATTACCAGAGATGAAGCAAGACCTGGAGAATTGGGAGGGGATGCAGAGACTGGTCCAGTTCTATCTACCTACCCTTTCTCCACTCTCCAATTTTGACTTCACAACAACCCAGTAAGGCAGGTCAGGATGAAAGATAATGACTCCCCCAGTGTCACCTGGCGAGCTTCATGGCCAAGTGAAGATTTGAATCCGGCACTCTAACCACTACAGTTCACTGTCTCTCAGCGGAGGAGAGAGGCTTCATATCTCCCTCCCTTCTGTGTCCACCCAAGCCAGACACTGCCACAGCCCTAACCTTCCCAGCCCTCTATGCTCACCTGACCCTCGGGGCTCACAGGTTGGTTGTAGAGTCGGGTGCTAGCCACATCAAAGGGGGTCATGGCGATGGCGATGGTGAAGCTGCTCGTCATCCCAGCAGACAAGGCCACCAGCCAGCTGTTTTTAGGAAAGATCTGGTGGTGTGAGAAGGAGGCAGAGTGAGTGAGAGTGAAGGAGCAGGTGCCCACATCCTCGCACAGGCAACAGGAGTCTCTGCACAGAATTACACTGGGTGGTTGGTGTGGGTCTACACCCGTGAGTTCAGAACTGAGCAATAGGAAAGGTTGAATGGGACTGATCTCCTGTATGCAAACAAAACCCAAAATTGTATGAACAGATCTCCACAAGCATTCTTTGGACTTGAAAGGAGGTGGGAGGGGAAAGGGGGAGCTGCAACATAATTTATCACCTGGAATTCCCTTAGTCTAACTACAACCGCTAAATCCAGCAAGCGATCCCAAGAGAGTACCTTCAGAACCCCATCCTCATTTTCCAGTAGCCGATTATCTAGAAGTGGTGGTGGGTCGACTAAGTTAGAAAGTCATTTAAGGGGGGAGGCAATGAATTCACAAAATTTGGGGGGGGATGTAATCAGATAAGCTGCTAGTTCAGAAACACTGATCCATTCTTATCTAAAACATGCTTTTCATCAAATTCCCTCTTCTCACTTATGAATTTCACAGCTTTTATTTGCGGCAGTTGGAGGCAACATAAATTATGGGTACTCTAGCCTCACTCAAACATCGGAGAGCCTCTCTCATGGACCAAAATGGAAACGAGAGATCACACCTGACGGCAGAGGTAGACCATGTGCACACTACCCACCATATGATTCAAAATGGAATGGCAATAGCGATGGTTCACTGCCACCACCCTACTGCAAAAAAACCTCAGCCATCTCGGCAAACATTCATCTGCTTTACCCCAAGGTTGCCAATGAACTCCTTGGAAGAGGTGAAAGTCGTCAGCTGCGTAGCGGATCCCACCATGACTCGGGGAACGGCTGAGATAGCCCCCCGCCAAAGTCCCGCCATGCCGTGCTCTCTGTGGATCATCACCAAAGCGTGGACCATCCCCTAGGATCCAAGGCAGTGGGGAAGAGCGTTAATAACATCACTACCCGTTATTTGCACACAGCGCTGTCTTGATTTCCAAATTACGCAGTACCCTTTAGCTGTATCACCTTGACAGGTGGGCCATTTGCCATGCCCAAGGTCTGCAATGGAAACTATGGACTGGATTCTGCAGACCTCTTCCACTAACTGGCTCTCTTTGCAAGAGGCTCCATGAAGTATGTACGGAGCTTTTCTTGCAATTGCCCTGGGAGGCGATGGGGAGAATAGCAGCAGCCTTCTGTCTCCTCTGGTTTCCCTCTGTGGACACTTCACCGAAGGACTTGTGGGCTGCTTCTTACGATGACCCCCTAGAGAAGCTTTGGATGCTGGGCAACTGTGAGAGTTGTCAAGGTAATACCTGTTGCCAGAATGTTCCTTCCCTGGGAGAACTGGCCCCTCGGTACAAGCATGCAGCTCTGGGCCACCCATCCTTACAGGGCTAGCGTACCCAGGTGAGCACAGGGAACGGAACGAGGCCGAAATTACTGCTTAATTAGGTATTGTAGATTGTGCCATTGTAGATTTGTACTGTTTTATTGTATGCTCTTTATTATCCTATAGTTTACATTTTATTATTGTTGTACCCCGCCCTGAGCCTGCTTGCAGGGAGAGCGGGCTAAAAGTGAAACAAACTAAGCTAAACTAAACATACCTCATGCTGGTACTGATGCCCTACGGCAATCTCCGCAGCTGACTGCGCCTGGATGTGGGTCTTGACCTTGGGGGAAGATTGGATAGATTTTACGTTCTTGGATCACAGATTCCATCAAAGCCATTAGGCAGAAATCTCATTTCTATAGAAACCTCTAGGCAAGACTGTGCTCCTCAGAGCCATTGTGGTATCAACCAGGAGACACAGTCTCATTCCCTTAAGGTCACCTGAAACCTCGGAGGAAATGTGGAACAAGTGGCGATGGAAGTAGTGTTCCATAAAAAGGCCTCCCCTGTAGAATCTTCCATCAGCCAGCAATGGAGGAAGGATGCAGGAATGGATGGACCACAAGAACTCATTTCACAGGAAGTCAACACACAACACGGTGCAACAGATCACAGTGCAGGACTTACAAAGACCTGGTTCAGTGTTGATTGCAGAAGGAAAGGGCAGTTTAATAATCTGTTTAGACTGCACATGACGTCAGATCTGCCCATCAACAATGGAATTACCCTTCGCTATTAAAATGATGTAACCAATTGTGTTGATTGCAAAATAAGGAAACAAAAGTGGTTATGCACCGGCTGGTATACACTTGAAAGGCTTAAATGTTGGATTATAGACAGGGGAGGGGGGAAGGGAGGGAGTTGCATCTGGCTAGCGAGTGTCAACCACTCCCCCAAAGAACCAGTTCAGCATCTTTTCAGTTTCTTTTGCTCCAGGGCTGGCCCCACTGCTAGGCAAAGGGAAACAACCGCCTTCAGGACCAGATTTGGGGGTTAATACAACACTGTCAGCCCATTTATTGATAAAATGTTGTTCAACTAGAATTGGAACACTATCAGAATGTTCCATCTCAGAGATCACAAAGTTCTGGGGGAGGAGAAATTCTAGATCGGGGTGATCTAAGCTAAACAGTTTCCAAAGAAATAAAAAGTTCTATATTTAAAAATAGGAAGCTGCTCGTACAAGGAAGAGTCAGGATTCTCAAGAAAGTTTACCGTAAATGCAAACATCAGCAAGAAGAAATAAGAGATCCAGTTTCAAGGAAACTCTTCTCCTGTTTGAGTATTATTTAGTGAGCAATTTTTTAAAAAAGACTCTAGCCTGTGCCAACCCAGACTTGGGAAAATTATGGCCAGGGAAGGCTTCGTTTTAATTTGGCTTCACTGTGCCATGAATGCCTTCCTTTTAGCACCTCCCATATTCCAAAACACATAGACCATGCAAATTGGACTGAAGTGGAAACAAGATGCATTTGCATGGACTGCATATTTTGGAATCTGGGAGATGTGGGGAAAAGAGTGGCGCAGTCGAGAAACGCTACAAAATTGAAGCCAAATACAGAAATCAGGATTTTGGAGGCTACTAATCCCGTCTCTCACAAGGATACAGCCTACCCTCTTCCACATCCCATTCTCAAGACCCACCAGGTAGATTGGGCTGCTTGTGACGGCACCCATCACCCCAGCCAATGCCCCAGCCAATGTGCTGCGCAGCGGGCTGAGGTGTCCGTCACAGGTGCGAGTGTAGCCGGCCGACTCTGCAATCCCGTAAGACCCCAGGCGGATGCCGTTCATGCTAAACTGGTACAACAAGGCGGGCAGCAGGCCCCTCTGGAGCGCCGCTAGGCCGTCCACCCGTCCGATGGTGTAGAAGGCGTGGAAGACGTTGCGGTAATGGCGGGTGTAGGTGCCAGGAGCACGGAGTTCACCTTGCAGCTGCATGCGGGTCTTTACCACCTCCAGAGGGTTGGTGAACAGGCAAGCCCCACAAGCCGCCACCCCGCTAAGAAAGAAGTCCATTATTGCAGGTTTGCAGAGGGGTGCTTAGGAAGGAGAAAATGAATTGGGGGCGATGAGAAATGATGGGGGATTCTGCCAGGAAGTGGGCCCAAAGCTATCAGGAGCAGGTTTGGAAGACGGAGCCCTTTCTGAGGATATTCCAAAGGGGATCCTTCTTGAGAATATTGCAATGGAGATCAAGTGTATGTAGATAGGGACAAATGCAGGATCTTGGTTAGGTGACCCCAAATGACCCTGATGAAACGGAAAACAGGTAAAAGCCAAAGAAAAAAAAAAGCAAACAACACAGGGGTGGGAGGCAAGCTTTGGGAAGTGATACTTGTGTGCAAAAGGAAGACAGGAGGAACCAAAGGATACAGAAGATGGAAAAGCAAGGGTTAGGAAAAGAAGGGTGTCAATATTTGGTCTTCCAGGATTTGGGGTTGGGGTGTAGAAAGAAGAAATCAGAAAAGGGAGCTACCTTGGCGACCTGGAAGCCATGGGTTTGCAGATGCCGAGTGTTTGGGGGAGATTTAAAAGGAGAAACAAGAATAAGAAAAGGGAACCAATAAATCAGGTTGCAGTTTCAGGGCTAGGGAGGACAGCGGCAGCTGATCGCGGAGATCGCCTCCGTATATAATGTAAAATATCGCGGGGCGGGGGGGAGAAGGGGGTAGGAGGTGGGTTCTTTCTCTCCAAGGGAAGCTGAGGCAGAGGGAAGTCAGGGTTGCAAAGGCTGAGCAGCAAAGCCAAAAGGGATCAGGGAAGCCGGGGGTTGGAGGAGGCTCTGACCCGAGAGGGAACCCCTATTCCTCACGTGCCCGCTGCTCCAGGGGAGACTGGCCGCCCTCCCTGCGCGCCTTTCCCGCGCCGCCCGCCTCTCTCTCCCGGTCTGAGCCGGCCCGGCTTCAGCCGGACAAGTTACCGGCAACCTCCAGCCTTAGCCACGCCCCTAGCCGGCACCGCCGGCCAATGGCCGGGCGTTTCCTACGCGTCACTCCCCTGCTCCGCCAATAGGGAAAGGAATGCCCAACGGGCTCTCATTGCGCATCGTTCGGCCTGAACGCACCTGCACGACCAGGTGGGGCGGAGCGTCGAAGCAGCGCGGAGCTGCTCCGCGTGTCGTGTGAACGAAAGCAGAGGGGGAGTTCAGGTGAACACGGAAACGGGCCGGCGGAAGGGGAAGATGTTTTTGTTTTATTATCATTATCAATGCCTTTCTTCGTAGCTCAGAGCTCCTTTTCAGCATTTCTTCAACTCTGTGGTGATTTTCAATCTTTGCACCTTTGCATTTACGTACCCTATTACACTGCTCACTGAAACGTCTTTGAAATTGAGTATACTGACTCGCAGCGCCTTGAGTCTCTGTGAGAAAAGTAAATTGTAAATGACGGGGGGAAATAAAATGTTTTGGTTGATCGCAATCACATATTCGCGTTTCCTGCAGCCAGAGGGATGCTTGGGCGGCGTTTCCCGGTTCTTATATTGTTGCTTTCTCGGAGAGAGGGAGATTCTGGCAAATATAAACTCGGTGGCTGCTGGTGAAGGGTTAGTTTGTTTTTTTTAAAATGTCAAGTCTGATATATTTTCTTGCATGCGTGAACCAGGATTGACAGAGCGATCCCCTTAAAGTCTGGGTACCCCGACTCCACAACATTTCCATGCAAGGCACCCAGCACCCTCTAGCACCCTGAAAGATGAATTCAGTGTAGTTGCTGAGGCTTTCCTTTGCTCCCCACCCCACCCATGAATTGCGCAATTTCGCATAAATTGTTTGACAGCTCGGAATTAAATTAAAATTCTCAGCCGGCTTCGGGGCAAGCGCCGACCTTTAATGATGCTATACTATACATACATTTCAACTGAGGTTGAAATCTCATTGAAGGGCTCATGTACATAAATCAAAGGCCAGCCATCTGCAATGCTGAGGCTGGTGTTGCATGTGCATTCTGTCACAGCCCCTCTGTGCTCCACCCTTCTGAAAATACATGGTTATATTGACTGACATGAATCCATCACTTTCCTTGGTTTATCCCCACCTTTTGTTAGTGCCTCGGGACACAGCCTACTTCGTTCATCTTACAAATGTTGCTATACCCATTTGCAATAACTGATGATTCCAGCAGCAGCAGCGAAAACATTGATTACAGCTTAACTCCAACTAGCACCCCTGCATACAGAGGCTGTTGACCATGTCCAGTACCTCTTAGAAAGAACACAAGGGCAGAAGTACAGACTGGGCAAAGTTAGCTTTCAGCACACCAAGACAGACTACACCATTCAGGTGTTAAAAGATGCAATTTTTTCATTTACAAGATTCCTTTTGGAGGATGGCTAATATATCCGTGAGGGAAGTCATAATCAGCCCCAGTAGATGTCCCCTCTGCTAGGACAGTTTGTCAGAACAGGGCCTTCTGTGGATGCCGCTCTATAAATAACAACATTCGATTTATATACCACCTTTCAGGACAACTTAACACTCACTCAGAGAGGTTTACAGAGTATGTTATTATCCCCACAACAACAATCACTCTGTGAGGTGGGTGGGACTGAGAGAGCTCTAAGAGAGCTGTGACTGATCCAAGGTCACCCAGCTGGCTTCAAGTAGAGGAGTGGGGAATCAAACCCGGCTCTCCAGATTAGAGTCCTGCCACTCTTAACCAATACACCAATCTGTGCAAGCAACTCGTGGAACTGTCTGCCTGGAAGATCAGGCAGCCTCCCACACTTCTATCCTCACGCTACGTAATATAGAATTGTTCAAGATGGCATTTGTAAAGACAATAGAGCTACATTTCCACGAGTCTGTAGACTAGAACACAGTGTATATATCATGCATTATCTGTTTGCATTATCCTGGTCTCACCACATTATCTTCTAATTATGCAATACCATTTTCTGTGCTAACATATGTCTAATACTTTTTGCTTTGTTTCAAATTTCTGTAATCATAATCCAATTACGTTGCTGATTTCATCAACTGCAAGCAGCTTATATCTCAGTGAGAAAGGCAGACTAAAACAAAATACTGTGCAAATAAGCAAGTTACAAATTCACCTGATTAGTTTGATTTGGCACGTTAGCCAAAGCTAAAGTTCTTTTTATATATCTCCCCAATTGGTCAAAGGGATACCATAATTATCATTGTGATACGGAAACAAATAATGCACGTGAAACCAGGGAATAGACACAGTGAAACTTACTCCATCAACCTCTATGGAAGAGATCAGATAAGCGTACAACCATGCCACGCCATGTCCCGCAATACTCTTTAGGTGTGCCTAAATTCTTGTCAATTGTTTCCCTAATTTTTTGGATGTAGTATTCTGCATAAGAAAAAAATATTTCCATTCAAGTGTTAGGACAAAATTAATATGCTGTACTTTTAAAAGCTTGAGTCAAAACATGCTAAATCACGTCATGCTCCAATGTGGGCACTGGATACTTCTTTAGAAGTATTTTACTTCTGTAAAACCCACATTGCTGAGTGTTGTGCTCATTTGACACTACCAACCTGCCTTACCACCATCCCATGGAATATGCAAGAAATACGTTACTAGCATCTGTGCCTGATGAGGCATATGTGGTTTAACTGTTCTCAGACCATTTCAGTTAGGAATTGGCTTAATTCAACCTATAATTTCATTTATGACACCTTTGTGGAGCAAGCTGAACTACAAAGCCCTAAATCCATCTCACATTTCCTGACAATTAGCAGGGAACTGGGAGGGGAGCCAATGGCAAAGGATTTGCAAGCCTCCACTGTTTTCACTAGGCTCACAGTGGTGACCTATGTGATATAATGCCCATATCATAAATCAACAAAGGTCCTGATTGGTGGCAGAATTGTGGGGTTTTAGCTTCAAGCTGAAAGGGCTTTTCTTAAAGAGAATGTCACTGGATTTCCAAAAGGGGGATTTAAGGGTTATCCTCTCTGCAGGAGAAAGGCTGTTGTGCAGGGTACAACTGACCTCCTCTTTGTGACAATCCCATAGGCCAAGATGGTTCCCATTTGCACCTGCAGGAAGAAATACAAGCCCCACTCAGATCAAAAGAACGACACTCGTTCACTGGAATGTACGGAAGGGCTAGCTCAACACGATCTGGTGGGAAGGGAGAAGGGAAAACAGGACTCCCAAGCAGTCAGCAGAAACAGGAACGAGTTCTTCATAAGGATGCAGAGACAAAATCCAAGAGGACAATTCAGACGCTCCTCCAAGGACGGAAGCCCAAAAGTGAAGATGATTGTAGGGGTTGAGGCACCAAAAAAAAGTATACAAACAGCTACTGTTGTGTATGCTGTAGTGTAGGAACTCCTGCTCAAATCCAGAGATGTGCTGCCTCCAGGTGGGTCTGAAGGGAATCTCTTATGAAAGCGTGAAAAGGGCCCCAGGGCCTCCACTGTTATGTTATTCTTCTTCAGGGAGCAAGTGTGTGCTACATATGGAAGAGTAAATGTACAGTCCAACTTGTGTATGAAGAACTTGTGGCTGTAAGGCTACATAAATCTATCCTGAAGCTCATGCAAGAAGGGTTTATCACTGGTTGAGCAGCTGGCAGGGCTCAATCCAGGCGGTGGCATAGCTTTTGACTAAAAGATGTCTGGCTCCCAACAAGCCAGGCACACTCTCCTTTCTTCCTCTCACAGAGATGGCTTTAATGGTGATGCTGGTAAAGCATAAGTTATCACCCATGGGACCCTAAAAGAGATGCTGTTTGGGGGCAACCTAGGCTGCCATCCCTGCAAAGCAACTCCAAGTGCTGGTAATGCATGGCACAGACTGGTAGACTGGCAGGTGCGAATAGAGCGGCAACAAAGTGCCGTCCCGGAGAATACAATTATCACGGATAGTCAAATAGCAACAGTCTCATATAATTCCAACGTTATACACAGTCCTTATAACAGTTCACAATGCATAGGTTACAAACTTACTTCCTTAGGTAGTGTATAACTTAACAACATAACTACTTTCTATTGACTATCCCTGTGTATACACATGAGTAATCAACATACAATCAATAGAACGTGAATCCCACACAAGGAGACCCCAAGGGGTGTAATGGCAAATTATATCCAGGTAAGTCTTTCAAGTTCATGTAACTATAAACAATTGATTGTTTATTCTTTTTCTTTTAATAGATGAAGCACGGAGAAGATGGAAATCCGGAGAGATGCCCAGAACTAGGGCCGGCAGATTTTCACTCAGCTCTTCGTCTAGAAAGACTTCATCAGGGGCATTCAACCTCTCTCCCCATAGTAATCATATTCATATACAATCCATTTACAGCACCTGAGAATGATGTGGATTGAAACCCTAGTTCTGGGCATCTCTCCGGATTTCCATCTTCTCCGTGCTTCATCTATTAAAAGAAAAAGAACAATCAATTGTTTATAGTTACATGAACTTGAAAGACTTAACCTGGATATAATTTGCCATTACACCCCTTGGGGTCTCCTTGTGTGGGACTCATGTTCTATTGATTGTATGTTGATTACTCATGTGTATACACAGGGATAGTCAATAGAAAGTAGTTATGTTGTTAAGTTATACACTACCTAAGGAAGTAAGTTTGTAACCTATGCATTGTGAACTGTTATAAGGACTGTGTATAACGTTGGAATTATATGAGAGAGTTGCTATTTGACTATCCGTGATAATTGTATTCTCCTGGACGGCACTTTGTTCCCGCTCTCAGTTTGCTAGTACATTCCGGGGGAAGCCTTTCTGGTTACTTTAGCTGAGCACACATGGCTGCTCTGCACAGTTTAAAGGAGACACAGGGCAACTGCCAAGTTGCCGGGGCAAAGTTTTGCTGATTTGCATTGCAGGAACACCTTGAAATTGCCAGAGTGAAAATGCTGCAGCACTGCTGAACAGCGCACAGGTTGCTCCCGCCCTCCCAAACACGCAGCCCCTACAGACACGCAGCTTCAAGGTGGCTGTTTTTCCGCTCCATTTTATTTGGAATTAGAAAAGTCCACAGTCACCATGTGACTTACAGAGTTTGCATATTTCCTTACTCCAACTTTATTTTTATTTTTTAAATTCTCTTCTTTTGTCTTTAAGGCCAAGAGTGTCCTTCGCTTTTTGTCATTTTTTTTTTCTTATCCCCACCCCTACCGTCACAAACTTGGTTAAGCGGTCCTTCCCTTTTCTTTTTTTCTTTTTGCCACGTCATGCAGACATGGCAGTGCAGGGGAGGAAGGGGGGGGGGATCAGGCCAGGGAATAGGTGGAGCCACTGTGCTCACTTCCACCACCCCCCGCACACACACGCACGCGCACACACACATACACACACACAAAAATCCAGAAGTCACAGTTTGTTTTCAATCTGGAATTGAATGCAGGGACTAGAAACAGAGGGAAGGGGGGAAATAAAGAGCATCTGTCTCTTTGTTCAATGTTGCATATTTTTCCTAACGTTTCAAAGCAAGTGCAACTTGAGGAAGACATGAGGGAAAGAAAGCAAAAAAGGGGAAGGGATGAAAATGGAAAATAAAAAGAGCACAACCAACTCTATGAAAGAAGCTGTGCTAGGAATGAATTGAGGGGAGGACGGCAGAAGGGAAGCTTGCTGAGTGGGTCACGTTTCTAAGTGCTGCTTCTAAAAAGGTTTGTTCCAGCCACTGGGAACCAAAGATCTTGGTCCTAGATACCGCCCCATGGACGCTGCTTGCCCCTCCCTCCCGTTACCTCCTGTCTATTCTGGTAGTGCTTCTCAAAAATCTACTGTAATTGCCTGGAGGGAGGCAAAGAAGGGGGATTTTGCAAGCTTGGAGGTACTGGCAGCCCAAGGTAGGTAGGGGGCTCACAAGCTGGCCTGGAGGGATTCAAAGCAATCTGCCTGTTCTTGATCTTAAGGGTATGGAGCCCTGAAATGCTCAGTTCCTCCAGAGAGGGTTCGAACATGCACCAGAGTATTCTACACCCAGGAGGAGAGAGCAGACATGGAGGGGGAAGGGTCTTGCCTACTCCTTTTGGGGGGCAGGAGAAGGCTGGGATGTATTAATGCCCTGAATTTGGCATGAGAGGGGGAGAGAGGAACCCGCCTTATGAGGCTGGTTTTCAATTTGTGTGCTTACAACCTAGCCTGCTTTGGCTCAATGGAGGGGGGGGGGAGAAAGGGGAGGAGGCTATGGCTTTTGATCAGTTAATGGATTGCACAGAGTCACGGAGAAAAAAAAGGAGCGCAGGAGTCAGCCGCATCCTGACAGCGAGAGGAGATCGGCAGAGAGCCCGCGGCACAAGAAAAAACGCCACAATGCCTGAGGGAGGCAGGAGCCATGCCTGGCTGGTAATGCCACATTCCCCTCAAACCCTCCCCACCTCAGAACTTCTTGGGGCCCCAGACAGACGTTTGCTTGGGGACGACACCCGTGCCGAAGACTGGAAACTCTTCGGCGCTGCTCACATCTGGAGCCTGAAACCGTACAAGGAGAAGAAGAAGAGTCAGCTTGAGAATGCGAGACTGGACACTAAAACAAGGCTTCTTATTCCACACAAACCCACCAACGGGATATAGCTGATCCTTGATACAAAGCATCATCATCATCATCATCATTAAGGAAGGTACTAGACTTCATGGCTCTGGAGAACAGCTTGCAAGACGGGAGCTCCTGCAGAGCAGGAAGCCGGACCCTCCTCGTCCCTCCCTCCCCTGTCCCCAAGGGTGTGTTGTGTCTTATTATTGGTTAACAGTGTTAGAATTCGGCCTGGGAGGAGCCAGAAGTTTTAAGGCAGACCTTATTCCCAGATGCATTCCAAGGGGCATCTCGCACCACAAAGCCCTTGGCTGGGCCCCGGGGCTCCTCCTCCAAGCGAGAGGGGGGCTTCATATATGCAGCCATGGTTTCCGTCTCCACCACATCCATCATCTGCAATGAGAGAGCCCGCTTGTTAATCTCAGAGGCGGCTATTGCATCCGTGAGTGTACTGGTCATGGAACTTCAGAACTGGTGGTCCCTCTCCTAGAAGAGCGACCTGTATTAATCTGTCTTTAAATCCCCTTCAAAAAATTCATAATCAGAACACTGCAATCGGATGATAACTACCATAAATGGTTTCTGTGTCAAGTTTGCAAGCATCAAAACGTGCCTGGTGGTCCAACAAGAACCAGCTCCAAATCACAGAGCTCACAATATTTCTATCAATATGCTCCGGCATTTCTTCACAGGAGGAAGCTTCTGTTGTAGAAAAAAATGCAGGGATGGCGTTTCATTGCCATTGTTTTGGGGATGGGGGCATTGAGGCATTGATGTTGAACTCAACATTATATACAATCTCGTTCTTCATAATGGTCATGCTAGAGCATGACAAAAACAAAGAATCCAGCTTGGAGCTCTGCAGAAGGAGCCAGCTTGATTCTCAATGGCTGAGTTCACCAGGGACAGCAATCAGGTGTCCCACGGCTGACCATTCACTCGGGGACAAGTGCTGCCTGGGGGTGAGGTTTCTGTGGTTAAGTGGTTCGACTGCAAATCAGCACTCTGCGGGTTCGAATTCCGCTACTGCCATGAGTTCAGTAGGTGGCCTTGTGTAAACCGCTCCTCTCCCCAACTGTATTGTGGGGGATAACAACACTAACTTGTTCACCGCTTTGGGAGGGGCACTAATTTGTCTAGAAGAACAGTATATAAACGCAGTTATTATTATTCTAACACGGACACTGTGCCACTTAGTATACAGCAGCGCAATGTAAACTCCCTGCCAAACAACAGCAGCATTACGTGCATTGTATGTTTCCACAACTGGACAATGATGGAAAAAGCATTCCCAATTAAGGGCCTCAACATACTGTACAGGCATGTGGGCTCCCGTGCTCATGAACTGGCAACTGTGTGTGTGTGTGTGGGGGGGGGGGGCAGGGTCAGCACATGTCTGCTCCCCCTATTAAAGACATTGATTTCAACGTGTTGTCTGTGGAAAGCTACATCCATGACATTATCTTGCTAGCAATAAATAACCTTAACGGATGAGATGAGTAGTACTGAACTTCTGCTACTAGAATTAGTACTAATGGTATCTTAATAGCACCCTGTAGCAGTATCTCTGTCAGTTCCCGCTAGCTGCAGCTAATAGAGGTGGACTGACTACCAAGTAGCTGAGAATAGCAGACACGATTTTTCCATCCTCAAAACAACCCTGTGTTTCAGGCTGGGACAGAGTGTCACCTAGTTGCATGGCAGAACAGGGATTTGAGCCTCATCTTCCCAAGTTCTAGTGTGACACATTAAACCGTACGAAACACTGGCTTCCCAGACAGCGAAGCAAGGGAACATATTCTCATCCTCCTCGCCAGCTGTTCAGACGGACGTGCCCCTCCCCCCCTGCCCACATGAATACCCCCCTTCCTCTCACATATTCCTCTTCCAAGTTGAGCAGGTGGTCAATAGCATCGTCGACGTTTTCAGGCAGCCCCGTCACCGTGACCCTGTCAGGGTCACTGGAGCCCGGCTGAGGGAACCGGATGTCCACCTGTACGGAAAAGGCATGTTTGTGTATTACAGAAAACATTAACATATCCATGTAGTATAATGGAACAGCTCAAGAGGTCTCTTCTATATGAGGTCTCTTCTATATGGGATACTATTGCGGGCTACTGCAATATTTATTGTATTTATATCCCTCCCCTTTTTTTAGTACAGTGTCTTCTGCCTTTGCTCGATATGGTACGTTGTGCCTTAGACAGCTTTTGTTGTCTTAGTTCATTGTTTGCGTGTTGGTCTGTCTGTACCAGTAGAAAAGAGCAACAGTCCAGTAGCACCTATAAGACTAACAAAATTTGTCGCAGGGTCACGAAAGCTCATACTCTACCACAAATGTTGTTAGTCTTATAGGTGCTACTGGACTGTTGCTTTTTGTTTGCATTGTTTTCCAGTTCTTAGTCCTACTACATTGTTAACTGGAGGTCTTTGACTGAATTGCTTTTCATATTTTGTAATCTGCCTTGAGTCCCCATAAGAAACGCAAGCTATAAATGCAGTTTTTAATATTTATTATGATGTTAAGCAAGAAGGGTGAGAGTGAACAGATCACAGCCCTTCTCTCTCTCTACCAGGAACAGCAACGCGGCGCTCAAGCTGAAGGCCAGTTGGGCCACTAAATGCGAAAAGCTGTCTTACACCAAGTCACTCCACTGGCCGCTCTGACTGGCAGTAGCTCTCTGCAGTCTCAGGCTGAGAAAGGTCTATCTCAGTACCTGCAATTTGGGCCCCCCTTAGTGGGGAATGCCAAGGACTGATCCTGGGAACATTTGGCTTGGTTTGAAGCTTGGGCTCTATCCCGAGCCACAGGCAGGAACTGCCTCCCCCCCAGAACCCCCCTCCCCCCGCCTGACCCCAAGCAGTGTTTGCCTTTACCCGGAACTCTTCCATGAGCTTTCGGATGGCCTTTCCCCGCCCACCAATGATGCGGGCATGGACCCGGTGATCCAATCGGACATCTTCATTGACCATCTCCTCGAGGTCTGCCACAATTTTCAAGATGGCGTCACGGGCCCCCTCTGCATTCTTCTCGTATCCAGTGATTGTGATGAGGTCCTGTTTTGGAAGCACAGGAATTAGAGTAGCCACATCATTCCTATGTCAGAAGAGACCTACCAGAAGCTAGGTGAGATTCAGACATTTTGTTTCAAGTCTGGTTTTAAGAAGAGTCTCTCTCTCTCTCTCTCTCTCTCTCTCTCTCTCTCTCTGAATCGCTTATTGTGGAACATTAGGGGTGAAATCCTGAAGAGGAACTAAATTGTCATATGCTGGGACAGCAAGGAAGTCAAGAATTCAAGGAAACCAGAAAAACGGCATCTTTGTTCTGCACCTTTGCAAAACAGAGCCACCAAAGCCAACTCAGCCCCAGAATCTGAAGATCCGGCAGTGCCGCCGTGTCACCAGCTAGCCAAATATCCCCGTCTGACTTGATTAAGGGCTCAATGGCAGCTCCTGAAATATCCAAAGAAAGCTTACACCATAACAAATCTATTAGTCGTGAGCCAGAGTCCACCTCATCAGATCCATGAAACATTACATTCAGTTAGCAGAGAAATTTATACCCACAGCTGCACATAGAAGGGCAATGCTACTACTAGGAGCTGCCAAAAGGCCCAGTTTCCCAGGGCCAAAGATGTGACAAGGTACAGTCCAAGTGAAAACGAAGTCAATCAAAAGAGTAGTTGATACAGTCAGAGGGCTCACGGACCACTCTACCAAGCCAGTACAGCACCTTTGAGTCCAACAAGATTACGCTTTCAAGACTCTACCAAGCCCGTGAAGTCTTTAGGGTGTCACCAGACTCCTGTTAGATAAGTAAGTTCTGTTAAGCTGTATAAGAGCTATTTCTTGCACCTGAAGGTTTGGCCTTTGGAGCAAGGGATTAAATGGATCAGGTTTCCCACAATGCCCAGGCAAACACACACATGCAGCTGCAGCATAGTGGTTAAGTGGCGGGACTGCAAATCAGCACTCTGCTTGTTCAACTCCCACTCCTGCCATGAACTCTGCAGGTGGCCTTGGATAAGCCACTCCTCTCAGACCCAGCTCCCCTGCTGTATTGTGGAGATAATAACACTGACTTTCCAGGCATATGCTGCTGTAACAAAGTTCTTATGTGGTTGGGTCACAAATCAGCACTCTGCTGTTTCAAATCCCACTCCTGCCATGATCTTAGCAAGTGACTTTGGGTAAGCCACTCCCTCTCAGCCCCAGCTCCCCAGCTGTACTGCGGGGATTATAATAATAATGACTTTGTTCACCTCCTTGAATGGGCACTCATCTATCCAGAAAGGTGGTATATAAGCACACTTATTATTGTTATGCCATTACGAGCCAATCCGAAAGGGCCACTGGCTTGTAACTTTGCAAAGATCGACTCATAATCCCCTGGAGCCAACCACCGCTGCTGAATAGGAGAGACCCACCTGATTCTCATCCCCTTTATCTGGGAACTGGACAGTGACATCATGGTCCTTACGGATCTGGGAGATGACGGCCCCCTTCTTGCCAATGATCTTTGGGTGATACTTGGGCTCCACGCTCACCGTAAGCTTGAAGTTCCGCAATGCCTGCGAGAGGGACATAAAAAGCCAGCAGTTACAGACTGGCTGAACTTGCTTGGCGGAAGGTAACCAGCAAGGGAAAAGATGGGGAGGGGGCGTGCATTTGTCACACGGTGTTCTGGCAGTACCCGATCTTCCTGCTCAGCCTGCAATTCCTTGACTCTCTCCAAGAGGCCTGTTCTGGCTCGCTCTACGTTAGGTACCAGACCTGTGATCTTGATGATGTCCGACTGCTGCTCAGGTTGCGGCACGGAGATGTTCACCTGGGGACCACATACAGCTAAGGGTTAAAATCAGGGATGCAGATCTGTTAAGCCAACTGGGTTTTGACTGATTAATCAAAATATGGGTGAATGGTGACCAGACAGGGAGCATATTAAACGAGCTGATTTTTTTTTTTACTCTGGCAAGGAAGTAAGGCCCACCCCACAAAAAAAGATTACCGCTTAGATCCTACGAACAGTTCCGCACACGCCGCTGATAGCCTCTACTGCGAAGCATGCTTCCTCTTCCACTAGCACTTCCACTGGCGCACGGGCTCGCTGAAAACCATTCATCTTGTGCAAAGGACAGTGCCGGCACCAGAGGAACTGGGCGTCATGGAGAAGGCCTGTGGAACTCACTTCACCGGACCCAAGCCTGAGTCTCTCTCAGGAAAATACGGGCTGGATCCAGATGTGTTGCCAGAAGCCTCTTTCCACCAGAGGAAAGTGCCACCGTTAGCAGGGACAGATGTATGGGATCCCATCCACCATGTTTAGTTTCCTCCAGAGTATTACTCATCTCCTGGGGGTATTTTATTTCTGCTTTTTTTTTCATTCCTAGCATCTGTTTTCCATTGTATGATTTATAAATTCCTTTGGCCAATTCAGCTAAAATCCTAATCTCATAAGTGTTCGTCTCAACAATGAGTACTTAATTCAGCTAGTTCATTAACATTCATCAGGAGAGTTACGCAATTAGGCAATTCGCCCTCCCAGTTTCTCACTATCAAAAGAATCCCTTTCTTTGATTTTCTTGCTCTTAATGCCCAAATCTGTCCGTTTCATTTAACTGTTTACCCCCCAGCTGCGCAAGATGCCCCAACAAATTCACTGGATCCCACACCGACTTGTGAATCAGTCCCCTTAAGCCCTTTTCGACTGCAGGCGCTTTAATGTTTTGCTGCCACCTGGTGCTGAAGAGCATTTAGATGGGCTTTTCCCTAAGCAAGACTTCCCTGGGGAAACGTCCCCGTGGAACAGAGGAAGTGTGCAGATTTTAAAAAAGAGGAGTTCTTCCTGGAAGTGTCTGCTTTTGACACGTGAAGTTATTAAAGTATGGTCAATACAGCGTGGGGCCAATTTTCTTTTCATGAATGAGCACTAGGGAGGGGGGAAGCCTGCCCTCGTAAGAACCACTTAAACCACGGCCTGGCTAAATTACCAGGGCACCTGAAGGCCTGCCTCCTCCCATGTGAACCAGTCCAATCAGCTTCACAGATCTTTTTCTGTGTGTCTCCACCTTCTGAAGGCTTGACAGGTAGCAACTGAGGACAGCACCTTTCCTGCGGTAGCATTACATTTCTAGAACACCTCCACAGAAATGCTCACAAAGCACCGCCCCTATTATCCTTTAAAATCCCGGGCTAAAAACAGCTTCGCCACAATTTGTGTCCATCGTTTTAAATGAATCCCGTGATTAATCAGCTCTCTCCAAGAGAGACAAGCCTGAAATTAAACATGCACTGATTGATCAGCTAAAAATTCCCGTAATCGGTTGGAAGTCCTTTTAAGAAACAGCTGGGGGAGAGCGAGCGCAACCATGCAACCTGCATCAAGAAATGGAAATGTTTCTAGAAACGAAGCTTGCTTGCGATTCCCCCCCGATGGAGAGTGCACATGTACCCAAGAACAGCTGTGTTAAATGGACAAAGCCACCGATTCTTCAGTGCATTGATACTTCTCGCCCCCGGTGGTAGTTTTCTCCTAATTGTTGCTTGCTGTCAGCACAAGGGGAACATGAAAATTGATTGGGGGGGGGGCACAGAAACTCCTGGTACTTCCAGACCAGACACAGCACACCAGTCCAGTTATGAACAATTTGATTCTGCACAGCCAATATGGTGCATCTGACATCTGAATGTAGAGCTCACACGCAGACCCATGCCACCTTTCAGGTGGCCTGCCTGTACCTCATATTCCTCCATCATCTTGCGGATGCCGGCACCTTTTTGCCCAATGATGTAGCGATGCAGATCAAAGGGGACATCTACATCCACGGTGATGGGAACCAGAGCCTAGGTGGTCAGAATGACAACATCAGAGCTACGGCTATAAGGCGAAGGCATGGCACACAGCAAATCCAAGACTATATATCCCTGACATACAAAGGCACTTCAGAATAGTGGGAGAATGGGCACCAAATTGGCCATGACAACCACTGCTTGATTTCCACTATTGAGCTTTGGGACCTCAGTGAAAAATAAGTCTTGCCTGTGGCAAAGTGAAAAAGCGAGAACCAAGTTCAAATCCAGCACTTTCTACTGGTCACCACTGATTGGGCATAGAAGCACTTATTATGTTTTAACTATGTCATGAAGCATATCTCGAAAAAAGACTCAAAGCAAAACTGGCTGTACCCAATTGAAGCAATTTAGTATAGATTGTCAAATATGGATCTGGGTACAAATCTTAGTCACACACAGCCTTTGTTGAGTCTCTTTGAAGCAGAGCTCAAGCAGTAAGGTAAGTCAGGAACACTCATTACTCTTCTCCTCCCAAGAACCAAAAATCTTCATACAATCAGCCCACCTGGCCACAGCTAGGGCACTCTTCTAGGATGCCTACCAGTAACGCTGCCCGTGCTGACTCGCACTTCTCCTTGCGCCCCGAGATTAGGATGATGTCACATTTGCGGGGAGTGGAGTCTGGCTCAGGGCTCACCTCACCGTTTTCCTGAGGCTGTGCTTCTGAACCGGGTGGTATAGAAAGGAGAAATTGAAGAGAAAGGGGAAGAAAGAGGACAGTGAAAAATAAGCTCCCTGCAAAGAAATCCAATGCTTCATCCTTGCACCTGGGGCTGCTATGCCTCTTTCAATTCCGGACCCCTACCTGGATTGTCGTCTCGCTCTGGGAATTTGATCTGTACATCGTGATCTCGAGTGATCTGCTGCACCCTGTAACCTTTGGCTCCCATGACAACGCGGTGGAAGCGCTGCGGGATGACACATTCCAGCACCACCTGGGCCTCCTGCATAGGGGTTGGGAGACAGAATAAAAGCATGAGTGAGATGGGAAAGGGTGTGGGGGCTCAGTGGCTGAACACTTGCCTCGCATGCAGATGGTCGCAGGTTCAACCCCTGATATCTCCAGTTAAAGAGTCTCTGATCAAGACAGCCACTGTCAGCTGCAGTAGACAACACCAAGTTAGATGGACCAATAGACTGACTTGGTATGGGAGCTATGAGAGGGGGCACTATTAGAGCGCATGGTGCAAGTGAGCTTCATAGGAGGCATTCATGTCAATGTGGTCAGGAACATTTGCAAAACCAGGACCCAGAAGTGATAGAGGTGGTGTTTCGGATTATTCACCTCATATGCCTAGACTGGGCCAAGGAAAAGGGAAAAGACCAGGGGAGGCGACTCTTAAAGCTCGCCCGCCATTCAGGATCGCAAACATGCCCTTACCAGGTCACCAATGATCTCCAGGACGCGCCTCTTGGCAGCCTCCACACAGTCCTTGGCTCCCTTGAGCATCACACGATCACTCTGGACACCAGTACGGGGGAAGCTCACTATGACGCCCCCGTACTCCTCCGCGATCTCCCGCAGAACGTGACCCCGGCGTGCCACAAAGTGACGGTGGTACTTGGGCTCCACCAGCATCGAATCCTCAACAATGTTATCCTGGACAAAGGGCAGGGGGAAGTGGGGGGTGGGGGGTTGAAAACGGCAGGTGCACTCTCAAGCTTTTTTTGCCCCGGTCTCTCCTCAGAATCATGCCTGCTCAGGGAAGATTGTCTCCTCTCAAGATTCAAAATAGTAAAGAGTCCAGTAGCACCTTTAAGACTAACCAACTTTATTGTAGCAAAAGCTTTCAAGAACCACAGCTCTCTTCGTCAGGTCTCAAGACTCAGAAATGTTAAGGCTCTGGAGAGGCAAAGTGGCCAAGGGGGAGGGGAGCTAATGGAAAAGGGGGAGTTTGAGGAATAATTAAGAGGTGGGTTTGTTGACAGGCAGATAGAGCGCTGTTCTGCTGGAAACCAAATACAGTTCACTTTAGATGGACTTCGAAGTGGCTGATGGCATTAACTTAGGACTAAAGTTCGTAAGTTTGGGCTATGGGGAAGAACCCACGTTCAACCTCCCTTTGTTCAGACAGTGAACTGAGTGACCTTGGCAAGACGCTATTCTGCATAACACCCCATGGATTTAGCGTGAGGTTGAACTGCACCTCTGCACTCCTTAAGAGAACGGCTTCTGTGTTATTTATGAGAAGAGGGATTGGAGAGTTGATTCCGGCTCCATTCCTTCCGTCTCTCCAAATCACTAAACCCCTCCCCACCGAATTTCGATATGCCTACCAGGTTCCGGATGAGGGTCTCCAACTCGTGCTGGGCCTGCTGCACCGAGTCCTCCTTTCCCACAATGGTGATGAGCTCCTGGTCCTTGTCGTCGGGAGTGGGGAAGATGATGCGGGCGCCGGTGCGGTCTCTCACTTTACGGATATTGGCACCTCCACGCCCGATCAGGAACTTGTGGTACTCCGGCTTGATGTGCAGCTCAACCAAGTGGTTGTTGATTTGCTGAAGGGGAGAAATGCATCTTACAGAGAGGGAAGGTCAGAGGGCACCGACGAAGCCCATTAATCCCAAGCTAGGTGGCTTCGTCCTCCTGTTATGCTAGCAAGCCAGTTTCTGAACTCAGAAAGAAAATTCCGCTGATAGCCTCATGGAATGACTCTGGCCCAATCCAGCCTGTAAGCTGGCATGCTGCTTGCTTACACTTTTTTGTGTAGTGAAGAGGTGTGGAGCAGGTTCAAAATGAAAGGCTGATATCAAAAGGTTTCAGTCCTTTGTACAGGAGTTAAGTGTTTCCTTTCTCTTCCCTCTGAGACTTGCAATATCCTTTCAGATGGATGACAGGCAGATGGGGCAAGGCATTTATGACGACTGGTCAGCTTTGGGAGGACACCAAAGACTGGGAAAACCTTGATCTGGCCAGGTAGGCTTAGTTTTATAACCAGGAGTGAAAACATTGCATCACTTTGATATGTTTATGCCGCTCTAGTAGCTAAGCAGGTTCTGGTGGGCATTTTGTTCCAGAACCTGATGACTGGACTTGCTAAGGCCTTTGTGACATACGCAGAAGGGGGGAGGAACCTGAAAAGGAGTTGTCCTTTCTGTGTGTGTGACCCTGTGAAGAACAGCATCCTCCTTGCATACACCCCTTCGCATCTCCCAGGGGGAACGCATGTGGGTCTGTAAGTCCGATGTAGGTTCACAACCCTTCTATTTTCCTTTCTTAGTCTGTATCCTCATCCTGAAATTGTATTTACTTTAGAGCTGTGCCTGCAATAACAAAGCTGATCTAGTTAAGTGTACAGTGCCTGGATTCCTACTCAACATGCCTTTGCTTCTTGCTTACACTATGAACATCACCCCATCTTGGCAGTTCTTCCTGGCTATTGATGTGGGGAGGGGGCAAGTAAGAGGTGGAGGCAGCTACTGAAGAAGGCTCTTAACCTCGTTACGGGGGGGAGCGTTGGGGAGTCATGGGAGGATTTCAGCCGCGAAGAGCAGATTTCCCTCATCAAAAGAATGACTTCTGTATCTCCGAGTAGGGCTGTGACTCTCTCACTTGCCCAAGGGCCGTTAGGCCTAAGCAGGGAATTGGAACGGCCTACTGGGAAGAAGCATCACATCCTTAACTTTTATTCATATGAAATAAGATTTCCCAAGGAGATACTGATGGGGGGGGGGGGGAACTTGGCCGGGAATTCTATTAATCCATTTCGCCATTAGCAGCACAGATTCATAAGATCTTTGGTTCTTTGTGTAAAGAGAACATAATCTTGGTAGGAAGTCTGAGTCACAAAAAGGTACTCATACACATTTTCATCAAAGCCAGTGTCAAGGAAAATGTTTGTCTCATAGTTAGCATCTCTACCGATGGATTTTTTTTTACAGCTCTCTCCTTTTACAGGAATTCTCACACAGACACATCCAAAGGAGGGATGTTTTTGTCTAATGGGTGGCAGATTTATCTGGTTAGCTGCCGAAGCTAATGTGATATGGAAGGCTCTGTGACGTTCCTTCGGTAGCAACTCTAGCCTGAAGTTTACTAGCCTCCAGCCCAGTTGTAGGCCAGAGCTAATATTTCTAGAAGACCAAAGCTGTGTGGGTTCAGGATAGCAAAAGGATCTGCTTATTCCCATATGAGCCAAGTTGCAGGCTGAGATTTCTCCCCCAAAGCCTTCCCTTTTGTGCTCCCACAGTCATAAATTTGGTGGGTAGTCACATGGGACAGGCCCTTTTCAAGGGAGACAGTGGAACTCCCTGCCAAGGCAAATTCACCATCCTCCATTGTGGGTGTTCAAGTGTGAGGGTAAAATGATGGAGTTTTCCTAAGTTCTTCTCCCCCATCCCTCTAAATCTTTTCTGCTGCTGCTTCCCATACTGTAGAGGCTCCTCCATTTATTTGCTTCATCTGTGGATGATTTCTGTCGTGTCTCTGAGTGAAATTTCACATGAACTGGTAAAGAATCTTTTTCAGTTTGGTTGTTCACAGCCTTGTGGATCTGGACAAAGATCCAGAACTAAACTGAGAGCTAGTCTGGTGGTTAAGAGCATCAGCGGCAGGACTCTGGGTTTGATTCCCCACTCCTCCGCTTGAAGTCAGTTGGGTGACCTTGGGGCAGTCACAGCTTCTGGGAGCTCTCTCAGCCCCACCCACCTCACAGGGTAATTGTTGTAGGGCTAATAATAATACACTTTGTAAACTGCTCTGAGTGGGTGTAAAGTTGTCCTGAAGTACAGTATATAAATTGAATGTTATTACTATTGTTATTATTCCTCTGCCTATTATGATGGAGGTTTCTGATACCTTCTCCTCAGCGAGCTGCAACAGCTGACGTTTTGCTTTCTCCACCTCCTCTCCAGGCCCTCGGATGGTGACCTTGTCACTGCCCGAGCCCTCTGAAGGGAAGTGGATGTGGACCCCACCACACTCTTCCATGATGGAGCGCACCAGCCGTCCCTTGGCCCCGATCAGCGAGTTGTGCAACTTGGATGGAATAGACACGTCCACTTCTTTTATGTTTGCCTGAAAGGGCAGAAAAGGAAAACGAGAAAGGAGGGCTACAAAAACCCTTTTCTTGGCTTGAGGCAGGAGAAACAGCGCTCGCTCATGAAGCAGATGCAGATTAATTATTCAGATTGTCTCTTTGGGATTTAGGGATGGGGACAGACTAGAGAGGAAACTGCGTCACACACCCACCAGCTCCCTCTGGATGGCCAGGATGCGGTCCCGAGCGCCTTCACAGTTAGCCTTCTTCCCGGTTATCAGGATCACCTCCGAGTTGCTGTTTTCTGTGGGGAGGTCAATCTTGGTATTGGTTTCCTCTCGAATCTATTATGAAGAGACAATATCAAACCTGGACCTTGAGGCCTAAGTGGTCAATGAACTCTAGAAAGGGAAGCACTCTGTGACCCTTTAGATACTAGGCATGGAAAAGCACCTGCCTTCAGAAGGGGCAAATGCGTTGGAATCCATTTAAAGCAAACATCCCAAGTCCCCATGAATGCTGGTCTTCAACTCATAGGTGACAAAGTACCTCCTGCCGAGTTGTGACACCCTAGAGAGTTTGGTCTGCTACACTGGAGAGCCACACTTTCTGCTTTGCTCTTCCAAAAAGAGCAACTGGGCAGTGAAGTGAAATCACTCCGTGGGCTCTGACCAGTGGTTTGGTCTTTTACTACTTCCTGGTGCTGACTTGTACTTCTTAACTGCCATTCCTTTTGGTCTGCTGCCTATGGTTCTGCCTTGATACTACTGAGGTTGCAACTCTAGGCCGCTTTTTCCTGTCATGTGACTAAGGTTGCTACGTCCCTCTATCCTCCTGGCAAGAGAGTTGGGACCTGGTGGCACCTACCTTTCACTGTGCAGCTTTCAATCTTTGCACGCGTACTCCGGCGGCAGCATGATGACGTCACTTCCGTAAGTGATATCTTCGCACCTGCTGCAGGAGCGTACCAGCGCTCCACATGGCTCCGATTCAGCAGGTTTGGGGCCTAAATTGGCCCCAAACAGAGTGCGGGGACGCTCTTGCAGCCAGCACGACGTCACTTACAGGAATGACATTGCTGCACCAGGTGGGAGTGCACACACAGAGCGTGCTCCTGAGGTGCCTGCTAGTGGTGGGCAAGCTCCAGGAGTTTGCCTCCTCCCATTGATTGCTGGGTGATGGGCAGACAAGGGTGCAAATCCCCAGGAGTTTGCCTGCCACTGGCCGGAACCCTACATGTGACCCTGGCATCACATGGCTCCCTTCTTCCTGTCAAGTGACCCTGACATCACATGGCTCCCTGTCACATGTTTGCATTTCAATGGGTCCTGGATCTGGAAAGGTTGATGACCAATGCCCCCAAGCTGCATTTCCAGACCTGTGGGTCCCAACCCAAAACTGAACCCTACTTTTTTAGTTGTATTGATTTGTGCGTGATCTTTTTTAAGTGGGTCACCATGCCATGTAAATTTTGAACAAGTGGGTCACCGTTCCAAAAAGGTTGGGAACCACTGCCTACATCATTCTAGGGGAAGTATGTTGGATTTGATCCCTCTAATCCTAACCGGTCTAAGCCTCCAGAATTTAGACACTACCGCCTTCTGCAACAAGCACCAGATACACCGCTTGCACCAGTCTGCGCACACCCCACCCAGAAGCCGGATTCTGTAACGTTCCAAGTTGTGAAGCAAAGACTTTTGGGGGGAGGGAGGGTCTCACTCCTTTACCTTCTTGATGTTGGCGCCTCCTTTCCCAATAATGTTCTTGTGGAATTGCTTGAAGATGGGAACGGGGATGGAGAAACTGTTCTCAATCTGGTGAAGGGGAAAGAACTACGGAATCACTACGGGAGGAAGTCCTGTTCACAGTTTACCCCTTGCTGCTTGAAGGAGACCACTGATGATACAGGGGCTGTGCCACTTGGTAGATGGCTGACCCATCCCCGCTTTGGCTTAACAGTCCAATACATCCTTCTGGCTTGCTCTAGCCAAAGAGCACGGGGAATGCTGAAGCTTGCCTCGTGCCCATCTCCCTCAATCTCCGAGCCCTTGCCCGCTAGTCAACCTCAACCGTTACTCGGCCCTCCCCGTGGGAAAAATCATATCTGCCATCCCCAAGGGATCTGGGCACAGAAAGCACATCGTGTTCTGCAGTAGCACTTAAGATAGTACAGGAAATAGGGGAGGGCAAGACATGCCTCACTCCTCCCCCTTCTGCTTTTCCAACAGCTAGACTGCAAAAACTGTGTCCTCAAGCCCACAGAGGTCATTTGACCGTGACGGAACCCACCAGTTCTGCAATGACTTTCTGGAGATACTTGGCACACTTCTCCACTTCATTTTTAGGGCCACGCAGCTGTACAATGTCACTCTTCTGGGAGGGGTCTGGGAAGTTGATGATCACCTGCAGGATGGAATTGGAATCAATACACAGACTGGGAACAAATGCCACAACTGGCCGGGAAAAAAGATAAGTGGACTTAAGGATGTCCATCAATTACAGGCTAGCCTGAAGCAAACGGTAGTGTGGCTTAACTTATGACGCCAGCACCAAAAAATGGTTGAGCTTTGTATCTAGTGCATTTTGATTCTGCCTTTCCTCCAAAAGTTGTTCAGGGAAGCATACATGGTTTCCTGCTTTATCCTTGCAACGACCCCATCGGGAAGTCGAGGCCAAGGGTGTGACCAGCTCATGCAAGCTTTGTCAGAGCATGGATTTGAATCCAGATCTTAGCTGGAAGCTAACTCCTACACCACACTGGATAAATATGCTCATAATTTGTCAGCTTCCTGTAGTAGGGCAGAGTGCTGTAATGCAGGACACTGTACACTTGCTCTGCAGTCAGGTATTTCAATCAGATAGCATCCACACGTTTCCAAATCTCTATATTCTTAAAGACTAGATTCTCTGAATTCAAACTGCTTCTCCAGATAGGATAGTGAATTACGCTTGTAATGCCCAACTCTGTGTGCTCAGAGTGTGGTCATGCAATATACAGCCCTGCCCAGAGGTCTTGTCGTTAACCCAAAACTACAGAAGTACCAGTAAACTTCCAAGTACAAGTTGCCTGTGCCTAAAAAGGTGATGGTGGTGAAGCACGTAAAGCCTCACAGCTACTGGGACCTCTTTGAATGCTACTTAAAAATACAGAGCAGCTCTAGTTAAGCTCTTGGGCAACCTCCAGAACACGCTTCTGTGCAGCGCTCTACTCCTACCTCTGGGAACTTGTCACGGATCTCCTTGATCTTCTCGCCTTTTTGTCCAATAATGGTCCGGTGGAAGCGCTGCTCGATTATCAAGTCCTTTGTGCGTTCGTTTTCCTAGGAGAAGATCCACATACCGTCAGGAGCAACCAGAGCTGGCAGCACTGGCCATGTCCAAGATTGCGAGGTCACTCCGTGTGCTTGTATTCCCAGACTGAGCAAGTTTAGAAGGGCAAGCAGCAGATGCGTCATGACACCCCATCCCCGGCAGGCACCTTGCAGCTGATCAAAGCTGCCTGATCTTCACTTCCCTGGGTTCTTCCTTCCCATTTATTCTCCCATCCTGCTTCTGTACAGCCCAGGGTTGTTGTTTTTTAAAATCAATAGCAGAACCCAGACCTTGCCCTGTAGGCAGCATTGCAAGGGGGCCCCAACGATTGATTCCTCCACTTATCTTCTCCTCTCAGAAGGTACCTCAACCCAGCAGCTTCCAAGTCCTTTATAAAGAGTTCGGTCAGCCAAGAGACCCCAGCAGTGAGAACGTTAAGATCATTTTATCCTGTTTTTTGAATTTTGTTTTAACTGATATACTGCCTCTCTCCGTCGCATTTAGTGCTCGAGGCAGTTTGCAGCACAGAGACTTAAGACTCTGCAGTGCAAGATGGCATGTTTGAATTTGTTTCATGTGCATTTTATTCTGTAAGCTACTCTGAGTTCCAAGTAAGAGAAAAACATGGGATAAAAAGCCAACGGTGTAATTCATCTGAGGGGTTTCCCACTGCCGTTCCCTCCGTAGTTGGGCCCTTGACTCCCTTCGTTCGACGCCATCAGTAACGCCAAAAGCAGGCAGCCCCCCTGGGCCCCCCCTCCACCCCCTGCCTCTGCTTCCTTTCCAAGGGCAGCGGCCGGCCTCCCTCCCTCACCATGCGAGCGGCCATCTCCAGCAGCTCCTTGCGGGCCAGCTGCACCCCCTGAGGGTCCCCCTCAATCCGAATCAGGTTGCTTTTCTCGTTGTCGGGGGGAATGCGGACAGAGACTTTATGCTGTTCCTTGATGCGGTTGACTGTCAAACAGAATGGGAAACAGCATCAGCAAGAGATAAATCCCCTCCCCCTTTGGTGGATCATGGTCAATGGAAGGCATGACGTAGCAAATCAAAAGGGTTAGGAAGCCGGTAGGGATCAGGAAAGGATGAGAAGCCCACAGTTTGGTCCCATTCAAAGGAAGCCCTCCCTTCTCCCGCTGCTCCTTGAAACATCCTTCCCACCAAGTCTTATGCACGCCAAAAGAAGTTTCAGGCTGGTAGTTGTGTTGGTCTTTAGAAGAAGAAAAGGATTAGAGTCCAGCAGTTCCTTCAAGACCAGCAAGGGTTTCCAGACTGTAAGTTTCTGAGACGCAACGCTCCTTTCATCAGCTATTCAACTCTGGAAATCTTGTTGGTCTTTAAAGTGTTACTAGACTTGAATAGCACAAAAAAGGGGACGTAAAAGCTAGGAATGAGACTGCACAAAGGGTTGTTCTGTGGATAACTGTCACCAGGGGACAGAATTTGGCATCCTGGCCACCTCTACCTCCCAAGGCTGCAGGGTCTGTTGCATTCTAAGGGGGCTGTGTAAGACCAAAATCACTGACGGGCAGCAGCTATAGCTGAATTATACAGAACAAGTTGGAAGATCAATAAATCTGTGTCCTTGATCCAGCTTGCAGAAATTAGGTTTCTTTGATGCAGAAATTTCAAGCATTTGCACAGACCATGCAGGCAGGCAGGCACACATACACAGCCCTGGGCTATTGAGATCAAGAAGAAAAGCCCAGGATATATAAGACTCACTGTTGGCTCCATTTTTCCCTATCAGATGGCGGTGGAATCGCTGATCTATGAGCACTTCGGTGTAATCCATTCGACCAAGCTGTAAAGGCAGGGAAGGAGACAAAGAGACCACTCAGTTATTGGGAAAAGCTCAGCTAGATGAGACCAATTTTACTGAGCATCCTCCACGGGTAAATCTATTGCTCTGAAGGTGGGCATCAAGTGGCATTCAATGCAGCGCTGTAGCTAACTTGCTCACGCACGCACCTAATTTGTCTACCAAGAGTAAGAATGAACTTTGCAGAGAAGTAAGTAACCAATCGAGTGCTCACCAGATCCCGAATGATTTCCTGTATCTGCACCTGAGCCAATTCCACCTCTTCAGTGGGTCCCTCCAACGTGATCTTCTCATCTCCATCCGTGAATTCAATGTGAACCTGAAAGAGAGGAGCAAAATTTTAACGAGCAGGCCTTGTGGTAGCGGAAGAAATGAGACCTTGCATGGAACGGTATCTTTTTGGTTCATGGTGCATGGAGGGCCTTTAAAGTGCTTAGCTGCAGTGAGGACCACTTCCAAAATGACCAGAGCACTTTGCAGAAAAGTAAATCTAGGTTATGTGCCACAAGTGATAGGTGTAAGCAAAGGTGGGGGGGGGCAGAGTTAGTAAGCATCTGGAATAATAACTTTCATAGACTTCATTTGCAGAGCTGCTTCTGCTACCTACCAGCAAGGGAAACCACCTCTGATCTGAGATTTCACCAGACACTGGACACCTCTTCTTCCAACAAACCGTACTGTTTATTTAAATCCAAAGCTTTTGGATGTCTATGACATTTCTCTTCCATTTCAGCAAACTGAACAGAAATCACTTGCCTTAGGTAGCTGCTGAGTAATTCTGCCAATGTTCTGCCCTTTCTTTCCGATTATAAAACGATGTAACCAGGCTGGGGCCGTTACTTCAGCTACCATCACACTCTTCGCCTGAAGGGGTAACAAGAGAAGAGTCAAGGAGACACACGTAAGCAGTAGCTGGCAACACAGGTGCTTCCCACTCACTTTTTGAGTTTTGAAATGACTGCATTCTGACTACAGGTGCAACTACAGTGCTATCAGCTTGGACATTCAGGTCATGCCACACTAGCAACTCAAAAACAGCTATGTGGAAGACCAGCTGTCCGAGCAGAGATCCCATTCATCTGCTACACAGGCTGAGGAATGCCAGTTATCTGACCTGATTGGAAGCAGCAGGAAATCTTTCCAACAAGCCAGCAACCACATCCGTGGCAGGCAGCCGGATGGAGGTGAGGGGAGGAGAGCGCGAACCTCAACAAGAGAGGCTCTTTGAGAAACCCACCACTATCTATTGGGATAGGAGATGTTTTCCACTATGTGTGTCTGAAAAATTCAGGTGCACACAAGAAAGAGGAAGCTGATTCATGCAAGTTTAAGTAAGCCCACAGGGAGAAAAAAACGTTGTTGAGACACAAGGCCACCGTGCTCTCCTCTGACATCTCTACTGGGCAGCTGATGCGGATCCTGCTTCAGCCCTCCCCAGATGCTGCAAAGGTCAAGCCTTCCCCTTCCCAATTCAAGCCTGCCCACTTCCGGAGGCCTGGATTCTCGCCAAGTCCCCGAGGTTCAGTGGCCGCCTCCCTTTACCTTGGCATAGACCTGAGTCAAAGCCGGACCCAGCTTGTCAGGCTCCCCCCGGAGGATGATCGTTTCTGAACTGCTTTCGAGGGGGGGCATCTCTACTGAGACTCCAGTGGCATCCAGGATCTCTTGCAAGGTGTTGCCTTTGGGGCCAATGATGTACTTGTGCTGAGACTTCTTCACCTCCACGGAGATGGTGGTCGTCTTGCGCTTCTATGGGGAAGAAAGGACTCAAGACGGTGAGCTTTAGAACTCCTGGAACTGTTCAAACCCATCCTGGGGAACTGGCTGCTGCTTATTGAATCCTCTTGCCCGTACGGCCAGTGAGTCAGCAGCGCTCCTTAAAATGCCTCACACTTCCAAGTGTAAACACTAGAACTGCAGAGTTTGCTAGTAAGGCGTAGATTACATAAATAGTTTTCGTCAGCAAAAGAGGTGCTCCCATTCAGTCGAGCGCCAGATTGCATTATTTTTTTTAACACACACAAGTATTACTAAGAATAGGAAACAGTGGAAGGCATCTTAGCAGAAGCATTTTATCCTGGGCAAGAGACTGGGCATGCTTTTTCTACGATGGCTCTTGCAGCACAAGCGTGTACACAAAAAATCATCAAACTAGAATTGATTATGTTCTGCTTAAGTATTTTTTCTACTCTGTACTGGATTCGTGCTAATAGTATGTCTTTTAAACTTGTATCTATTTACCCTATGGCATTGTTTATGGAAATGTCCTTGATACTGTATGGAAATGTACTTTTACTGATTGTACTAATCTCATACTGTGTAATCCGCCTTGAGTCTCAGTGAGAAAGGCTGACTATAAATGACATAAATAAATAAATTAAAAATAACACAAATGCAACATATGCCTGCTTATAGTCACACTCATCCAGTAAGAACTTGGATCGCTCGAGTCCAATAATAACACAACAGGCTGTCTGATGGGAAGGGCCGATGCACACAGAAACCAGTATTTTTTCCTTTCAAGAACATATGAACAGGAAATAGGAGAGCCAGTAGGTGCAGTGGCCAGATCAGGATCTGGGAGACCTGGGCTCAATTCCCTGCTCAGCCATAAAGCTCTTTGTCTGTGCTTGGGCCCATTGCTCTGAGCTCAGTGTATCTAAAAGGGTATCTGCAAAGACAGACTGGGTGACTGGAGAGGCTCAGAGCCTCTGCTGCTTTGAGGGGGAAGAGAGATAAAAATCTGATCTTCAGTCTGCACAGAGGAATGTACAGCATAAGCGACGCAGCCCCTCAGCACTGATGATCCCGGTCAGCTCCCCGTCTGTATGAGACAGAAAGGCTGCTAGCCTGGAAGTGGGAGGCGCAATGGGGCTCAATGGTACGGCATCTGCTTGCCATGTCGAAGGTCCCAGGTCCAATCCCGGGCATCTCTCGTTAAAAGGATCAGGTAGCGGGCGATGTGAAAGACCTCTGCCTGAGTACCCAGACCAACCCAAGACCAACCTTCAGAGACTAGTGGTCCAATTAATTGTAAGGCAGCCTCATGTGTCCAAATGTTAATAAAATTGCTTATGGCATTAATAAATGATGATTCATGCTTTAGGATCAGAAATGGCACACTTCAGCCAGCCCCGCCGCAACGTAAGCATATTTCCCAGCAGACAATTCAAGGCTCCTCTCCTTGAGAAGACGACACCCTCGGCACTCACCTTATCCTCATAGATCTTGCGGATACGCAGGAGTGCCTGGGCAACGGGTTCCTTCTCGCCTGTGATGATGATCTCATCCTTGGTGACGCTGGGCGGGGGGATGTTGATGCGAGCCCCTGTTTCCTGCATGATCTCCTGCACCACTTTGTTGAAGGCTCCGGCAATGAACGGGTGAAAAGCCTTCTCCAGGCACAAGCGCTCTACTGCTCGCTTATCCTGGAACACAAACCAGAAATCCATCAGTTAAGCCCTGAGCATGACGTTGGAAGCAGCTACCAAATGGTGGCAAGTTGTTTCTCTTCCAATCCCGAGGCTTCAAGACAACAGGGGCCCATAATTCATCACGTGGGCCCTCCTTGGAACAGAGGTGAAGACAAAATACACATGACCTTGACTCCTCACCCCCTTCCAAACCAACCATCACCCCAATTGATATTGAGACCCATAGGCATTGATGGCTTTTCAAAGAACTTCATGATCTGTGAACAAGTCAAACCCCACATCCTAAAACACAGTAACTGCAGTAAAAGTTAGGGGAGACATACAATAAACTTAGCAATAAACTGCAATCCTATCCCTTTATGAAAGTGTCCTCCAGAGCTGTTCCATTTTTCTACAGTTGGAATCCCTTTATAAAAATACCCTCCTGCACATTTCTGTTTTGCACTTCCTGCAGAATGATCGAAGTATTGGGGGGGGGGGGGCGGTCCTGAACTCAGGCAGGCCATTCCACAAGATGGCAGTCACTACAGAGAGTGTGTGTGTTGGGGCAACTGTTAGTCTGGCCCAGGTGCAGGGTGGCACCCTGGAAGGCTTTGCTCAGAAAAGTGAAGCTGTTGTGACAAAGCACAGAGCAAAAGGGGGCCTTGCTGGTATGTGGACTTCCTTTTAAACTTATTTTAAACTGTCTGTGGTCTGTATTAGGGTCTATGTTCTTATGCTGGGCTTCCCCCCCTCCAAACGCTGGGTTTAAATACCTTTTAATGTTTTGTTTTTGTTATCTGTATTTTGTTAGCCACCTTGGGCAGCTTCCTGGAGAGGAGGCATAAACATTTTCTGAACAAATTAAAAAATTCACTGCTGAACTTCTGCCAGACATAAAGCAGAGCAAAAAGCTGTTGCTCGCATGCGGGCCCGTCTTCTCCAAACCCTCCAAACCCTACTTAGATCATGAGCCAAACCACTCCACCCTGCTCCATGGGTCACGGCACAAACAGCTGTTACTGGCGGCTATTCACCTGCTCAGCTGAGATGAGCAAGATCTCGTGCCGTGCTTTCTCAATGCCTTCTTTAGTGCCTGTGATCTTGATCTGGTTGCTAGGGTCCTCTGGCCGTGGGATGTTGATCTTGGTGGCCGTCTTCAGCTCAAGCTCCTGCAGTTTTTCGCCACTCTTGCCAATCACAAAGCGATGGTGTTCCTTGGGGATTGTGACGGTAGCTGAAGCCTGCGTAAGAGAGGTTGAGATATTTCCCCGTTTATCTCCCCCCTCCACTTCTTCCCCCCTTTCTGTCATCCCTCTGGATTCAAATGTTAAGACTGTAAGCCCTTTCGGCAGGTGTTATTACTATAATCAAAGGAGAAAAGAGCCACTGCCGAGACACAACAGAGGCCCTAATCTGCTCACCCTACAGAGAGGCAAGATATTTAAGATCAGCAACTGGCAGCCACGGGGAATGCAAACCCATCAGTTACTAGTTCAAGTTCCTTCCACCCCGTTCCCTTGTCAAAAATGAGACATTAAAGAATGAGGAAAGGAGGATACCTGGAAAGACAGGCTAAAGCAGAAAGAAAAGCCACGCGGAGAAGGCAATGGCTGGGACGCACCTGGGTCTGAAGCCGAGCGACTATTTCCTTCCGAGCCTTCATGACGGAGTCCAGTTTGCCAGTCACCATGATAGACAAGCCCTGGTCCTTGGCCAAGGACAGCTCAATGTGAGCCCCCGTCTTCTGCATGATGTCCACACAAACCTTTGGCTCATCGCCTTCTCCAAACTGGCTGCTGTCCTTGTAGCGTCGCTCTTCCAAGGGGACGTGAAACACCTGCCAAGAGGAATCACGTCTGCGTTCTCCAAGGAGGAAAGCGGACGCCTTGCCCTCCAGACAAGGGCACCACGCCAGGAGGATCTCTCACCAAGCAAGGACCCACAATGGAGTCACTTTAGCAACTGAGCCCTGGAGCTGCTCTGGCAAGCCATGAGGATATGGGCAGGCTTTGAAGTTTAGCTACTGTTTGGAGGATTAGCTCAAACTCAAAGAGGCATGAAACTAAGGATTAGGGCAAGACATTCTGCAGGTGAAGACATGTTCCGATCGTATCACCTTTGCTAACCAAAGCTAGCAAAAATTCCAAACTAAAGACCAGGGATGGCGGGCATCTTCAATTCTGTGATTTCAAACTGCTGCAAAGGATCATTTTTTTTAAAAAAAGGGAAGATGTGAAGTATCATAAAGAAGCCAGGTAATTGTAATTCTCTCTCTCTCTTGACTGAGCTCTTTGCTCAGAGCGGCACATTTAAGCTTCAGGAGCAAGGGAAGTATTTTGAAGTAGTACTACTTATCCATAAGATCACATTTAGTGTTTTATTAGAAATGCAAGAGGAAATCGTCGTGGCTCCGCAGCAGGGCATCTGCTTGGCATGCAAAAGGTCCCAGGTTCAATCCCCAGCGTCTCCAGCTAAAAGGATCAGGGGGTGGGCGATGTCAAAGTCCTTCATCTGAGACCCTGGAGAGCTACTGCCAGTCTGAGCAGGTGATACCAGCACTGCTGAACCAAGGGTCTGATTCTGTATAAGGCACATGGATGCGTATTCATTACAGTTGGCTTTAAAAGCATTGTTTAAAAAACCACTCCGTGCGTTTCACAGCCTGAGCCTTAGCTACGTTGACTCAGAAATCAGTTCCACTGTATCTGATGGAACCTAATCCCAGGTCAAGCAGGCGCAAGATTGCAGCCTTTAAAGAAGAGGACGTAATGGGGAACAGCTGGGAATTAAGAAGGGTTATCACTGAAAACACAGCTGATGTTTCCCTTGCTTTTGAAGATAACCTCTCCTTATTTTAAAGGATTTTGAGGTCTCAGGGAGAAACAAAATCAACTTTGTTGACCGTGAGCATAAGTTAGGACTGTATCTTCCTGCAGAGTAACGGATTTCTTCACTATGTATTAACAGCAAGATCGCACAACTGCTTCTGAGGTATTACTTCATCATAGCAGTCTTCATACAGGCTGCTAGGACTGGAAGAAAGACACCTTCATCACACCGAGGCCTGTAAATGAAAGCTCTTGCTTGGCTGCACTGCAAATTGTGATCTGGCTTTCTAGCCTGCAAAAAAAAGCCCTGGTCATGGACCACCAGCGACAGTTACTCAAGTTGACGCAGGACTCTGTTCTTGGGGGGGAAAGCGACCACCCCTTCTTCACTGCCAGAATAAAATTTCTGAAATGGGAACTTAATAGCTTCAATCCATACTTCACACATTTGGGGCTTGGTGCCAGGAAGTGTACAATAAGTGAGGTTTTTATGAAGATATTTTATACCTATATTTGCAGGGTGAGGGAGAGATCGGTGTTAAGTATATATTTTTAAAAACTTGTCATAGAATGATTCACAGGTAAGAAGTGAAAGAATCACTGAGCATTTTCATTAACCTGGATAAAGCTCGGAATTCTGTCTGAAGAAACTAGATACCCTTCGAGCAACACACGAAAGGCTCGAATTTGTTTTGTTTTCTTTCTACAGCGCACACGCTTTGTCAGGCCCGCTAGTCATTTTGGCTACCCAAAGGGCAATAAGGAACATCTTCTGGCTAGAATCCCATGGGAATATTCTCTGAATGAGGGCTCCTAGGAGCTGAACCCGTGCCGTGCCCCATCCTCCACACACTCACCTGGGTGATGACAGAGGATTTGATAGGCCGGATCTTGTTCCATACTCCTGTGAACTCACTGGACTTTTCCCCTGGAGCTCCCTTTTCTGGGAGTGGGGGGAAAGCTTCCAAGTAAGTGGGGATGTAGGCCTCATCCTCTGGGACACCACCTGCCCAGGACGGAGAGAGAGAACGAACAGACCCTTCAGGGAGGAAACAGGATTGTGAAGCCAATACAGCAGGAACTAAATCAAGATGGGCTGCCACGTTAGTTTGTCTGCAGCAGCAGAAAAAAAAGCAAGAGTCTAGTAGCATCTATAAGATTACCACAAATGTTGTTAGTCTTATGGGTGCTACTGGACTCTTGGCTCAAGAATTAAAAGCAGCAAAACTTTAAAAAGACCCATTCAACTGTTCCCCTTGGCTCAAAACAGACTCATCTCCGTAAGAACAGAAGAGAAGCCATGTTAGATCAGGCCAATGGCCCATCCAGTCCAACGCTCTGTGTCACACAGTGGCCAAAAACCAGGTGTCCTCAGGAGGTCTGCCAGTGGGGAAGGGACACCAGAAGCCCTCCCACTGATTGCCCCCCCCCCGCCCAAACACCAAGAATACAGAACATCACTGCCCTAGACAGAGAGTTCCATCCCTAGGGCCTTCAGAATAATTTCTATCTCTATCTCTAAACTCACTCTGACTGGTACAGTGCAGGTGAGCCTGATCCTGTCAAATCTGAGAAGCTAAGCAGGGTTGGCCTTGGTGAGTAATTGGATGGGAAACCTCCAACAAAGACCAGGATCACAGAGGCAGGGAATGGCAAACCACCTCTGTTAGTCTCTTGCCATGAAAGCCCCACCAGGGGTCGTCAAAAGTCAGCTATGACTTGGGGGCAGTCTCCACCACCAGACTTCTATACTCAAACCCCTACTTCTTACACACAAGTTCCAGTTTTATGAGCCCCAAGAAAGGTTGGCACACTCGTTTTACCTCGTGTTTCTTCATCCCTCAGGCCGCTTCGGTGCTCAGCAAAGCTCTCGGGTGTTAACACTGCTACCGAGCTCATAGTTTCAAACCCAGATTTGCGCGTTTCCGGTATTCCACTGTTTGAGGACAAGGAAAGCAGAGGCACTAAGAAGAGGCAGGAACTTGCTGTTTAGGGAAACTCTCATATCACCCCCAAACATAAATATGCAGGACATTTTCCCCCACACTTCCTCTGAAAGAGTTTAGAATAACAAACATGATTCTCTCTTCCTTTGTTTTATTCTCACAGCAACCTGTGAGGTAGATTACGCCAAGAGACTCATGCAAAGACACTGAGGGTGCTTCATCGCAGAGCAGAAATTTGAGTCCAGGACTCCCCAATTCTAATGAGAGCTGGTGTAGTAGTTAGAGCATCAGATTGAGATATGGGATAGAATCCCCGCTCTCTTATGGAAGCTTGCTGGGTGACCTCGGGCCAGTCACACACTCTTAGCCTAACCTACCTCGGTGAGGTGTTGTGTGGATAAAATGGAGAAGGAGAGACTGCTGTAAGCCATTTGGGTCCCCATAGGGAAGTAATAAATGTGAATGTCACATTAATAAATGTGACATTCGTACAGCAGGCCTCCATCATCCAGCTAGCCCTAAATCTTTAGCTTGAGCTGAGATGCCTGCCTTAGATACTTTGCACAAAGGAATATTGGTATTGCTGTATGGATAAATTCTCATTTTCCTCCTCTGTCACACACATGTATGCACATAGAAGTACATCTGCGATCAATAAAAGCCCCAAGATTGAGAGCACATGCTTTGTTTTTGGAAGCAGCCAACGACTGGTTTAGGAAAACCAATGGCCTGGCTCAGCATAACGCAGCTTTGTTTCATTTCTTCCTCCAGCCTCAAGGAGGCTCACATTCATGAAATCCCTCTTGTGTTCTTCATAGAGAAAGATCAAGATGCGTAGACGTGTTAATCTGACTGTAGCAGTAGAAATGAGCAAGAATCTCGTAGCACCTATAAGACTGTTTCTTCTCATGGCGTTTTGGATCACAAGGGAGAAAACTGAGTTCCTTTCACAAACGCTCATATCTTATCACAAATTTTGTTAGTCTTGTAGGTGCTACTGGACTCTTGCTCTTGTCACAGAGAAAGGAACTCAGTTTTCTCCCTTGTGATCCAAAACACCATGAGACGAAACAGGTGGCCACTTTTTCTTTTGGCAAACTTCATGTGAACACATACTTGGGATTCTGACAATATGCTCTTTCGTGCAAACTCTGCTGTGCATGAGACAAAGACATTAAACTGAAAGCCATGTTCATGCAAACGTCACCCCTGCATACCAGGGCACCCACCAATCTGCCTTGTGCCTAGAGGGAAGTCTTTTGTTTGAGAACGGTGATAGTTCACTGACGGCGAGAAGCAGGGCTGCTCCAGTAATTCAACGACGAATGGGGCATTACCAATTCAAAGCCTTTATTTCAAAACTATACACCGTAACATAATAAACAATAAACACAGAGAGGCATTACCGAGAAGCTCTCAGGCAATGCCCCACACCCTAAGGCCTTTGTGCTATAGGGGATAAAAACGGCCACAGTATCTGCTGTTTTATTTTATTACTTTTCCAATCTCTCCTGAATGTAACTGCACTGCATACACACACACACACACACACATACACACACAGCAAAGCACAGGAACTCCCCAAAAGCCTAGAAACAGGGATGCTGGCTCCTCGTTTTTATTTAACCCCAAAGCAGAACTGGCACTTATGAACACAAGACTCTCTTGCTCAAGAATGAACACTGATGGCTCAGATTTGGAACGCTTTCTTGGGACCTTGCCTAGAACCAGATGTTCACTTCTGGTTGCTAAAAATCCTGGAATAGCGCCCACCCATGGCTGGAGATCTGGAGAGCATCCTGAAAGTTTCGAGCTGGCAAGAACTTTGTCGAAATAAGATTCCCACATAGCACCCAAATCTCCTCTGCAAAAAAAAAAGAAAGAAAGAAAAAGGGGGTGACCAACCTACCTGCAAAATGGTCAAATGCCAGAAGGGTCCGTCCTGAACGAGGCTACCTGTGGCGCTTCAGCGTGACGGCGGCTTTGGTCCTGGAAAGAAGGATTGTAGACTTTCAGGACCACTGCAAAGAAGGATTGCCAGGCAATAGCTTGTTAAGACCAACCAAAACACCCAGAAATAGCGTGGAAGCTTCCAAGTTCTCTAGAACTCTGTAAAGCAGGGCAGGGAGGGAAGATGATGTTTTAGTTTGGGATCTTAAAAATTCTCTTCTGTATGTTATGTAGAACGCCAAGGAGATTTGGTGCCAGCTAGGGTTGGTATCAGTTTTTGTAGCATTCTGCACAGGATGAAGGGGCGCAAACCTGAAACATCTCCCCCCCCCCATCATCTTTTTGTGTTTCATTTCAACATCCAGCCAAGCAAACAGCTCTGGAGAACTCAAAAGCTTGCATACTGTTGTGTGCAGATTTTGGTTGGTTCTCATAGCATGTTCAGATTTTGCTTTAGACCAACATTAACTAACAGCCCCGGTGATGCTGAAACTCTGCCTACGACCTTCCCACTCCACCCCCACATTGTGACTAGCTTCAGAAATGCTTTGCTGCAGTCCTGACAGGGAACAACCTAAACACACACAACACAACCTTCGTGTTTAAGTAAGCAATACCTTTGGCAGAGGCTAAGATCCACACACAACCACTGCTTCTGTGCTGGCCAAACACACTTTAGGCACGGGGCTATAAGCCTACAAAATAGCCACTTTCCTAAGGCAAGTGACTATTTCCCCACAAGACACACTTTGCAGAAGCAGTTTGTTCTAGGCTACAAATGATTAGAGTAAGTAGCTTATATAAGGCTGATGGACTAGTAAGAGTTTGCAAGCGAGCCTTTTACAAGGCTGCAGAAGAGAATTCTCCCGCAATTTTGTTCAGTGGCTCAGTTCAGACATCACGTATACAAGCACAGATTAACTAAACCATGGCTTGTGTGGCTGTCCAAAAGCAGGCCTCTCCGTTACCGTTAGTAATCAGGGTTAATCAAATTAGGAATCAAAATAGGGGCATGAAGTTTATTAAGCAGTTATCCTTAATTATGGTTTCCTATGAATACTGAGATCCTGGCTTGGTCTCCCCAGGGCCATCCTTGTACCAGCTGTGGCTTGAGGCACAAGCCCCATGGGAAGAAAGAGAATGAGACTAGAACTGTTTGGGCCAAGCCAGCACTGGACTGGTTGTCTGCTAACAGAATCCCAGTTTCACAGAGTAACCATTGTTAAATTAAACCACAGTTTCCCATTATGCTTGAATCTAGCCCACTGCTTTGATTTCAGGACAGGAATTCTCTCCACGATAAACTGGGAAGGGGCATGAACGGGGTCCAAGTGTGGAGCAGCTAGTGGGGAAGCACAATTTGAACACCTAGTTCTCCTTCATTTATTCACAGTGACCCTGTGAAGCAGAGAGGAACAACCCTTAAGCACGGTCTTCTGTGATTCTTTAAATGAACAGATTTTGGATTCAACATATTGCAGTTACCAAGGCTGCAGTTCAAAGTGGGGAGATCGGCTCAAGCTTTCCCGCTTAGCTTTCCCGCTTAGTTTTCCCAAATACACCTCCACTAAACTACTTCCATCTTTCAGGGGGGGCAGGACGGGACGGGGGTGGGGGAAACATAAAAATCTTCCCAAGTGGGGATAAAAGCTGTTTGGTGGTGGGGGTGGGCAAGTTCTGTAGAAAGCGGCTAAGAGAGTGCTCTCTCTATTCATTGGTCACTTCCAATCTCAGCCTTAACACCTATTCGGTAAAAGCAAAAAAATGGAAAGCAGGCCTCCAACCGGAAGAATGCCGGTATTTTGGGTCTCTCTTTTTTCCATAGGGGCAGAACTCATTCACTCAGATCAGAAGAAGTTCAAGCAAAGAAACTGCCTGCAGCATCGGAGGATGCCTGCTGGTTCACAATGCATCAGCATGGAGGCCGGCCATGCTGCCAATCAAGGGAGGGACAGGCACTATTGCAGGACAATGTGGTTGTCCTCTCCCTTTCTTACCAGCTGCCTCCTCTCCCCATTCACAAGAGCCCCCTCAACGGTAACAAGGAGTTTCGCCCTCTGCCTCCCATCACCCCCCTCCCCAACTAAGCGAGCCAGATAGCACTAAGCCGTACATATCCAGCCTACCAATAGGATTTGCAAGAAATCCTCTTAGCGCAACCTGGAAGCTGCTCGCAATTGCCATGGACTATCAACTTCACATCAGAGCCACCATCCAGGGTCAAGGCTGCCAAATGCAGTCCCTATCCCCCACTCCAGTGCACACAGAGCCAGCAGGCTCTTAATCTGAGATAGCATGCTTAAGTGCTGGAAGGAAGATGCCGCAAACAGCTGCCTTTCGTGACCCTCGGTTCCCACTGCAAGACATTCAGTTGCCATTTACTAGCCCAAGCAGCCTAGGGGAGGAGGGGGAGGCTCACATATGGAAACTCTGCAGAGAGAACTATTCCATGATAGTTGCTCTCCAAATGAGATAAACACGCCCCTGTCCATACCATAACACAAGCAATGCCATGCCCAAAATGTGGTGGATGGACTGAGTAACAAAGCTTTACAAAATCAGGGAGGAGAGCTCAGTAACCGTTAACGAGAGACAGAACCTTCATGTTTAAAAGCATTGGGCAAGCTGGTATTCAGAGGGATGATATAAGCGAGGCCCTTCATGCCTAGCTTCTGGGCCTCTTTAGAGCGGCTGCAGAGACGGTGCTGGAGCAGACGCCCCTTGGTCTGATCTAACAGGTTGTTGGAAGAGACAGAGCTGCCTTGCAAGGTCCTTCCTTAAAAAATCAACTGAGGTTCAGGTTTACACCTTACGGGTGCAAAGCAGGAGGGTCAGGAAAGGGCGGAGCGAAGGCTGCCCAAAGCGCTTGACAGACAGACTCTTCCCCCACTGAATTCAGCAGAGCCGACAATCGGTTCTTGGGTCTCCTCCCATCCAGCTCAGGGCCAGACATGGAGAGCTGCAGCAGTCCCAACTTTGGGTGTGTCTCTTGCCTTCACAAACATGGGAACAGCTGACAGATGCAGCTATTCAAAGAAAAGCCATGAGGTTCTTGTCACCCCCATGTTACCCCCAAAGCACAGCAGGGTCTTTTCTGGCCAAACACTATCCTCCAATTGACAGGGAGCCCTTGATAAACCTTGACAGTGCTACTTACTCACCCAGCACTAGGTTTTGAGACTCACCTGTCCTGCCTTCATCCTTCCAGCCCCCGCCCCCCAAGTTCTCATCCTCTGCAGCAATTCCTCTGCTCTACTACTGAACACACATGAAAAAATGAAATCCTTCCTTCAAGTCATAGCTGATTTATGGTGCCCCCTGGCGGGGTTTTCATGGCAAGAGACAAACAGAGAGGGGTTTGCCACTGCCTGCCTCTGCAACCCTGCTCTTCATTGGAGGTCTCCCATCCAATTACTAACCAAGGCTGACCTTGTTCAGCTTCTGAGATCTGACAAGATCAGGCTCACCTGGGCTGTCCAGGGATACTGAACGCCCTTAAAGCTGCTTTATAATGAATCAGACTCATTGGGCCATTGAAGTCAGTACTGCCTAGTCAGACTGGCAGCGGCCCTCCAAAGTTGCAGGGAGAGGTCTTTCCCATCGCTTATGACCTGATGCTTAACAGGAGATTTAACCTGGGACCTTCTGCATGCTGAGCAGATGCTCTTCAATGAGCCATAACCCTCCCCGCTGCATACGGTCTAATCTGCTCATGGAGGGGGACAGGCACCCCAGCTTCAATTTTTGCCAACCCCTACGTAAGAATTCGAAGCAGCACATGTTCCGACCCAAGTGCCATTACATTGTGGGCAAATGAAGCACATCTCTGTCCTCCCTCCTACACACTCCCCCTTCCCAGCTGCACAACAACACGGGGCAACCTCGTCACCTTGATGTGATCCGACAGTATTGCAGCTCAAGAGACAGCCACCAGCCATCAATAAATAAAGGAGGAGGTGAGAGAGCTAGAAGACAAAAGAAAGTGAGGGAGAAGAAACTGAATCCTAACACCAGGAATTACAGGAATCTGACCTCCAAGGCAGCAGCTAGTTCAAGGTTCCAAGTAAACCCAACTTTAAAAAAAGGGGGGGGGGGATTCTAGTCCTTGTTGTATTGTGGAAGCCCACATGAAACTAATTCCCCTGTACACGTTGGGGTTTGCTTCTACAGCCAACTTTTCACCTTGCAAAGTGCTCTCAAGGCAGCCTGTGCCACGAGCAACATCTGGAACGCATTCAGCGCATCGTGCAAGCACCTGGCAAGCATCACTTGTGGTGCGTTCAGAGAAATAAAATGGCCTTGTACAAAATAGCTCCATGCCTCTTGTCCGCAAAAGCTTAAAGGCCGAGTTAAATGAAAGCTCACATGACAAGTTCTATTGCCTATGACTTGACTCTCCAAATACAAGGTGTTTTTTAAAAGCACATTACTAGTAGTAGAGACTGAATGAATTAATCTGAATGAGCCCGTGCATCCTGCTGAGGCAATGGCAAGAAGAGGGGGGGGGGGGTTGGCGCCAGGACAGGACTCAGCTGCTTCTCCAAAGGAAACAGTAGCATTCTTCTTGGAACAAGCTAGCTCTATCTGCATCCAAGCTTCTATACAAACAGGGTTAAGCCTCTGCTACTTGCCCACTCCAAATCTTGAGCTGCCTGCTTCACATCCTGCCCCTTTTCTTCCAACTGCCACTCCCCCAAAGACAAAGCCTCCATCCTTCAGCAATACAAAATATACAAGCTGAAGATTCTCCCCACCCTCCAAACCCCATTCCTGCCAACAGTTATCAGAGGCTCTGCCAAAGCAGAGAAGTGGTACCCAAGGCCACGGGTTACCCCACTCAAGTTTTATTAGATTACAACTTGGCTAAAAAAACACACCTTTATTCACCTGTATATCACTCCATCATACACAGAACAGGCCAGACATTTAGCCGGAGCCCGCCAGCCGCTACTGGCCATCAACTGGGAAGGGGGAACAGGTAAGCTATCTTGCTTCTCTGATTCTAAAAGGATTGCAGCCCCATCCCATGGCTAACTACAGTACAAGCAGCAAGCATATGATTTGGGTGGTCTTCGTTTTGCCCCCGTTCATTCCACTGTAACTGGTTAGTCAACTGAAAGACGCTACAAGATGTTGCCATTAACACCCAAATGCTCTTCTGCCTGCACAGAATTTGCTCAGAGAACTTGCATGGGCCTTTTGTTAAATTCACAGGAATGCTAGTTTGCTCCATAGTTGACTTTTGATCTGCTTTCTCACTCATGTTTATGGGCACAGGTGACACACAGCTGGCAAGTACTTGAACTGTAAAGTTTATTTCCATCATTTCCCAAAGCAAGACTTCCTGTAAAACTTTGTTTGACATGGCTTCTGCTCATTTTCCAATGCGTACCTCTCTCTCTTCTGAAATTGTGCACTTCTAAGTCAGTCCTCCTTTCTAAACCTGATACCAAGTCAGAAGTTTAACCCCCTATAACAACTGCTTTTAGATTCAGAGGGCAGCTATTGGTGCCAACTCTAGCACCAGGTTCCTGCCATGCTTGGAGGTGAAGGTCTGAGCTACTGGACAGCCTGAGAGACCTAGCAAGTTGCAGATTCAATCTATTGGTTTTACAGTGCCGAAAATGTCCAGATGGGTCAAAAGCCCTCAACAAACCAGTTCTGAGCTATTTTTGGACAGCCAGATCCATCAAGCAGGGAATTCTCTGCACATCACGCCCCACCCCCACCCCACGCTGACTTCTGACCACAGTTCCTTCCTACTTCCTCTGTTGATGCTCTTCGCCTTCCCCAGACCAAATGCTTAGAGATCAGTGTCAGTTTCTGCTTGTGACATACACAAGACTTGTGGCATCAAGGATCTACCATAAGCTCTGGTCAGGCCAGGCAAACGAGACATAAGCCTTTAATGTGTACAGCACAGCTACTGGCTATGCTCCTGACCACTGTTTACTCTACTATTGTCCAAGGAATTCTGCGATCAGCATCACAGAAATGGCACAATGCACTTGTTTTTCCATAAATCAGCCAGTGTGTAATGCACAGGTTTATTTTCTTTCCAAGAGGTGATCTTCCTAAGCAACCCCTCCCAATACACTTATTTTATTTCTACAGGATCAACTACCGTGGCAGGTTTTAGGAAATGCCTACAATATCAGAGATTTGTGTTAACACACATTTTAAAAATGCACCCAGCCCCACCCACCCCTAAAGACACTTACATGCTGCTCTTGTAGATCTGACAGCAGCCTGTGGCAAGATCAACAGAGATCAGTTATGGATTAAAACTTTGGCGTTCCAACACAGGCAGCCTCTTAATCCTAATTAAGATCTTACATACAGGCAGGAACAAGGGTAAGCAGGGGTTGAGCAGGACTGTGTGGCTCATCACCCACCAAGCTGAACATGGCCCATCAGCCATTTATTGTGGCCCATATAAAGCTCATAAATGTGTTTTTGCTGCCTGCTCAAGGGTGGCTCTGAAGCACCGGGCTGGGAGCAAACACTGGCATGCAGTGCAGGAGTCACAAGCACATTTCTAGAAAATCTGAAGCCTTAAAAAGAGTTTCCTGGTGGGAAAAAAATGGAAAACGGTGTGTGTGTGTGGGGGGGGGGGGTCTGAAATATACACAACATTGATTTTCCTATCACCAACTTATTTTCTTTTTTTCTTCATATACCATATAAAATTCAACTATTTAGCATATTCATGGAATTTTATAAAGGACAGCATTCGATCAACAGAACTGTAAATATACCCAACACAGCTGCACCCTCCTCTACGATTGCACATGTGAGGTAGGAAAGATAACAGCTGACATCAGAAAACAAAATTTCTAGCAAACAAAAGAAATAATTTGGACAAAAAGTCATAATAGGACGAGCAGGACATCGGGTTACACTTTGCAACACTGACTGCTAATAATAATAGATTGAATGCCACAGCGTATTAGTTATTGACAAATAATAAATGTCAAGGTTCTGTGTGTTCTGGAAAATGTTAATGTCTACAGTACAGAAATTATTTAATGCAGTAGACAGACTTACATAGGAATGTTCATACTATTTATCGATTTTTGTTCTCAAACTTTCTTTGATGGCCATTACAACTAGAAACACTTTGATAGAAAAATAGTAGAGTCCAGTAACACCTTTAATGGTAGACTCCAGTAGCTCTCTTCCCTCACGCTGTGGTTCTTGAAAGCTTATGCTACAATTAAGTTAGTCTTAAAGGTGCTACCGGACTCTTTACTATTTTGCAACTACAGACAAACACGGCTAACTCTTCTGGAATGTTGACAGAAGTAAAACCAAGTCCAGACCATCTGACATAAAGGGCTCTCTCAGGACATCATTGTCACAAGCAGCCAGGGCAGCAGCAATCACATATGGTGATGGAAAGTACCATCAAGTCAGAGTTGATATATGGCAAACCCTGGTGGGGTTTTCACGGCAAAAGACTGATAGAGGTGGTTTGCCATTACCTGCCTCTGCAAACTTGCTCTTCACTAGAGATCTCCCATCCAATTACCAAACAAGGTTCGACCCTGCTTAGCTCCTGAGATCAGGCTTGCCTGGGCTTTCAGGGCAACAAGCACATATACAGCTTTTAAAAAGAGGATCAGGTGCACAAATGCATGGGTTAGTTTCAGCAGCAAGGTGGAAAGATCCGAGGCACTGAAGCACTGAAATCTAGTGCCTGGAAACAGTATTCCAGGGCAACCAACCCTGACAGTTGAAAGAGCCCACCTCCATTTTCAGACAGTCTGGCCGCTGAAACACTAGGGATTTTATTGCAGGCAATTGATCTTACGCAGTGCTTTTTATCTTCCCAATGGCACTTGGCTGGCCACAGTTGGCAGGCAAGACGGCGCAGAGATAATTGGGCTTCCAAGGTCTGCTCTGCCTGACCATCCCGTATACTTGCCACACTGCCATTGGGCAACAGTCCCGGGCTTGCTTCAGAGCAGATGGGCTAATGCAAGAAACAAGCACGAGCAAATCCCACATGAGGGAACTCGGCTCTGGCTGCCGGGACCTGGACATGCCCTGGAAAAGGACCAGAAGAGCAGCCAGGAAGCCCAGCCAAGAGGCACAGGCCACAGCCTGCCGGAACAGCTGAAGGTAGCTTGGCTGATGGTCTAGCAGGACAGGAGCTCTCTGCAAAGGAAGCACCTTTGCTAGAACAGAGGAGGGGGAACCCTTGCTTTTTTTTTTTACACTCTTATGGAGACGGGTGGGAAATTCCTCACCTGGCACAGCAAGCAAAACTGTTGTTTTTCTCGCAAGATTCTGGCGCTGGCCACCCTTGTCAACAGCGTGCGCAGGGCCTCTCTAGCATTCCTAGACACCGGACAGGCTACTAGGCTTGCGAGGGGATGGAGGCTGCTTTGCCGCCTTCCCTATCTGGGACCCGGCAGACAAGGCCTGCCAACACAGCCGACATCCTCCTTTCCCCACCTGCTATTCTGTTCTCAGTTCCAGCAAACTTCCCATCCAAGGAACATCAAGAAGCCATCAGACTGGGCAGACGTATCTCCCTTGTTGCTTGGTTAGCAACTAAGCAAGGTGAGTATGTGTGCACCCCAAAGTGTGGCCTGAGAGCTGCTAGTAGCTGCTTCTCAACTAGAAGTTTTAACCTGTCTGTAGGCCTCCCACTGACTAAGCAGCAGATGCAATTACTCTGGTTCACACCAGAGTATCACACTCTGGTATCTGAAGATGTAAGCTGTGACTCATGAAAGCTCATACCCTACCACAGATGTTCTTAGTCTTATAGGTGCTACTGGATTCTTGCTCTTTTCTACTGCCGCAGACAGACTAACATGGCTACCCATCTTGATCTGGTTCACACAGTTGCATGAAACAGCTTCTGTACACAGGGGCAGGTCCTGCAGATCCATTCCATGTATTCATTCTTCTGGTGCAAGAAGCCTTTTGCCAACATCAGCAGGAGGAAACCGGCACCCATGCACAGCATGAATTGGTGGGATCTAAGCCCATAATCTTTGCTAAAGGCCTGGTCACCCAGAGTTCCTGCCTACACCTGGATTTTCACCACCGGAGTAGCTTTCAGAAGAAACCAGATTCTTCCCAGTTTGCATCAAGCAACGATCCACAGGACACGCAAGGGATGCTGAGACCGATTCCCATGCTATCTCCTATTAACATCGTTACCCATCTTTTGATGGCTGAGAAACTTTCGCTAATGCCTGTATGTAGCGGGAGGAGAAAAAAAAACACAAAGGAGCTTCCAGCTGAAGGTAATGAGATCCCCAGGCGTTTGCTCTATAGTTAGAGGCACAGGTACCTTGGAGGACGCTTTCCTCAAGATAGTACAGTTTCTGAATATGGGGATATTTTCAGAGCCTGATGAATGCTAACAACAAATGCTTGCAGCTGCTTTGGGGAAGCGAGACAGTAACTGATGAGCATGGCTGCGCACAGAGTGAGTAGAAACACATCAAGCCAAGTTCTGCTTCCCAAAAAGGATGATATTAGAACCCCTAGGGAATGGTGGGTGCTTTTGTACCCCCTCACTTCTTCGAAGGAACTCAAAATAACATTTTTTTTAAAAATTCACAACCATCTTATAAGGCAGAGTAGGCTGGAATTGAGCAATTTATCCAGGCCAGTTCCAGAGTTAAGCAGACACTGGTCCGTAGATCTTTCTCCACTACCAAGCCCAATCATCTCTCCTGTTTCAAGGTTTTTCTCTCCATGGAACATTTTTACAGCAATTCAGCCAAGGGTCTACCAGTGAATCCCCATGGATCTCTGAAGATTCTAGGGCAGATCGCCCATACCTTTATGGGTCTCACCGATGATCCATGTGAACTTGCACAACTTGGAAGAGACTTGGTGCTCTTTTATATCTTCGAGATGTCAGTGAAGATGGGTAGCGGGTGGCAGGCTGACTTTGAGAGGAAGATGCCTGCCGTTATGCAGTTTCTTTGAGAAACTACTTGACAAAGTTTCCACAGCCTGAAAAACACCCAGCGATTTCAAACTTTTCCAAAGCACTCCAGAGAATCATCAAAGAGTTGTTCAAGAAATCAATAACCACAGAAAAAGCTTTCCTGAAACGCAAAACGCCCACCAGTACCATTCTTCTCCTACAACGCATATCTCCAAGAAGCACGGGGTGCCTCAGTTCCACAATCAGGCCTGAACTTCTTGCTACGTCTCTTACCTGGACTCAAAATATTTCACCAGCGAGTGCATAACCTTTAAACTGCACTTATCATTCTTCAAGCAATGACAGATTCCCATACATAAACATTCCAAGCCCCCCTCTACAGACAGCATGAGATACATCCTATAAATCTATACCCCAAATCCAGAATTTAGTATTTAGCCCAAAATTGCAAAATGTCATTGTTTAAAGAGCTCTTTACTCATAAGGTTGCCAGGAAAGGTTTCAGATTGTGCAGGCCGCGCCTGGTGATGTTTCAGGACGGCAAAGAGGCGGGGTAAGATTTCCAGCAGATGAAAGACGGGGTTGTCACTGCCCTGCACGGGCTGAAGAACTGAATTAAGATGTGGTTCCTGCAGTACAGACATGCATCACTCCAGTCAGCATTAAAGCACGATGGCAAAAAGGGCCATTTATTCAGCCGCTTCCCTTGAAGCAAAGGGAAGCACAAGGAGGGCGCCTGAAATGGCCCCGGGAGGTGCGTGTTCCCAAGACGCCGTTCTGGAGGAAAGCAGCGAGGAACACGCACCTTCACACAATAAAAAGAAGAAGAAGGTCTGCCAGCCACTATCTGACCACATTTCCCGCAGGGTCTTCAGGAAGCCCCGTATCAGCCACCTGATGATCTCCGTGGTATGTTTGTAGCTACATTTGCCACCCAAAGAGAAAACTCACACTCATTCCATGTTATCCCCAAGTCAGTCGGGGAAGTAAATAATCACTCTGCGGCTCTTTAGGCACCTCTCTTAAGCCTGCTGCAATAGACGAAGAACGGGAAAGCCGCAATCAAGGGCGTCATCGTTGGACTCCCAGGTTCAACACACATGTATGCCACGCCAGTAACTCAGGTGGAAGGTTGCCCATCATGCTGCAGAAAACAGCTGGGGGAACAGGGCACAGAGGTTTAGAGGCAGCCATGGTATGGCCGCCGCCAACCTCGCCAGACAAGATAAAGGCAGCAGAAAACATGGGAACCTCATGCCAGTCTATCTATGTCGCACAGGTGAATCCTTCCTCTTGGCTAAAAGCCAGACTCCTGACCAGATGATGCCATGGCAGAGGAGAGCACTTCATCCGAGTTGCTAGGATACAGCACATACGGCACGTCTCCTCAGCTACCAGTAGCCGGAACAGAGGCAGGGCCAGGGAAGGCTTCAGTGGTCTTGACCCATGCAGTGAATATCAAGCGCAGCCCTCTGTGGTTACAGCACGGTCTCTGGCAACAGTTACAGACACCGAGTTTGAACCCAAACTTATACGTGTAAGAGAGTGAGAAGATGGAAAGGAACGCATCGCTTCCAAAGGCACGTGAAGAATCACGTCTTGGGAACATTTCTGTAACAGAGAGAAATTAACCAAAAAAAGGAAGCAACGTGCAAGACAACTGGATACAAAGCACTGAATACTGAGGATAGCTGGGAGGTAATCATCCTACACAGGAGATCAGCTAGGACGAGTGGCTCGAGATCTTTAAAAAAAGGAACAATATGTGCCTTCCGACCCCACTCAACACTCCAACATTCCCCCACTTTAGAACTTCCAAGCTCTCTTTCTCCTATCCCCCCCAAAGCCTGTAAAGACCAAGGAATCCAAACCACAGGACAGCTAGTAAGCAAATGGCAGAACTGCTTCCTTACTGCCCACGCCTGGCAGATTCACCCTGCTAAAGCTGAAGACACCAGGACTAATCTATCCTTTGGGGCGGGGAGAGGATGATGCAAGCTTGGAAGAAAGCACACACAAATCAAGTGCTTCTGGCCCATTCCCATCCAACTGCTGACATTGGGGGCCAGCGGGTTCTTTCATTGCTGTGTGGGATGTGGGAGAGTCATGAGACTGCCGGCGGTCACCGAGCGGCCAGATTTGACCCATGGCTGCCAACTTCAGCCACCTTCAAGAAAAGGCACCATGGCTGGACTTAGCAGAAATAAAAGATGAGAGTCAGTGTTTTCCAGTGCGCCACCTGTGATTTGTTCAGCCTCCTCAAGAGAAGCCTTGCAACACCAGAGCATTTAATTGGGCTGTGCCAGGGCTCCCAAGGTCTCAGAGGAATGCACAGGTGCACCTGCCAGAAGCAGCTCCTGTTTTTGTGTTCAAAGGGAGCTGCCATTTTCCCAGTGCCATCTCTGGCAGAGAAAGTACCTCAGCAGGAAGGACACAGGGGGGGGGGGTGCAGCATCACACACTTCGAGATGGTTGGCACAGAGTAGCCATCGCCCCGAATGCTGTGCTCTACCACTACCAAGAACCTGAAAGAACCACACTGCTCAGAAACGAAGACCCCGCCTTGATACCCTCTTCTCAAAGAGATAGTTTTAGGTGGGTAGCCATGTTGGTTTGCAGTAAGGTTCGAGCCCAGTAGCACCTTAAAGACCAGTAAGATTCCCAGGGTATAAGAGTCAAAGCTCCCTTCAAATTTTGTTGGTCTTTTTAAGGTGCTACTGGGCTCGAATCTTGCTCCACTTCCAAAACTCACAGAACAGTTGAAAGATGCTAAAGAAAAGATCAGCCATGTCACCCTGTGGAACAGCCTGCCTGAGGTCAGGAGAGCCCCCACGCTCCTGGCTTTCCACAAAACTGAATAATTGAAAAGGGCTTTTTTACTCAGATAGGAGGGCTGTATTATAGGGAGGGGGGTCTCAGATGCTTCGCTAATGAGTTACGGTTCATATACTTCCCTGCTATGTTGCCTTATGTGCTATCTGTTGCTTTAAGCCTGTGTTCCTATGTGCTACCTGTGCTTCAAGTATGATCCTACTGGGTAGTTAGTTCTATGTTGTCTAATGTCAGTTTTAGAACTGCTTATGCTCTGTTTCAGCATTTCTTCAACCCTGTATTGGATTCTTGCTAATGCTCTGTCTTTGTAAACTTGTATTTATTTACCCCATGGCATTGTTTATGGAAATGTCCTTGATACTGACTGCACTAATCTCACACTGTGTAACCTGCCTTGAGTCTTAGGGAGAAAGGCGGACTATAAATGCCATAAACAAACAAGCAAGCAAGCACACATCTCGTGCACACATCTCAAAATCTCACTACAGGCCAGTAATCAGTTGCAGAATGCTTCATCTTTTGCTTCTGAAGGAGGACAACCTAAAGTCTGATACGGCTCAAGGTCAATTAAAGGACAAGGACAGGCTAGAGATACCTTTAAAACACTACCGGCCTGTCTGCACCAGTGCTGCAAATGTCCACTTGCTTGGAAGTCAGGAGTACCAAACAAGGAAGCTTCTGTAGGAGGAACTGGGTTCATTTCACAGCCTTCATGAGTACAGGGAGAGAGGCAAACAAAGTGCATGGTATAGAAATCTTTCTACATTTTCTTGGGATAAGCTGCTGTGGTTTTGATTAGGAACCCTGGGAACTGTAGTTTAATAGCACAGAGGTTTTCTTATAGATTCCAAACCTTTGCTCAGAACTTCCCTTTGGCAAGGGATTCCTTGGATGGAAGGAGGAGAGCTATGGCACCCAACGGCTGCCTCGAGAAAAGCAGACTGTGCACACTGTAAAATAAATAAGTAAATCAGTGTTTGGTTCCAAGTGGGACAGGATACCAACCAGCAAGTGAAGCATAACTCCTTTCTTGTCCAAAAGGTACAGTGCAGTAATGGCAGAAGTTACACCTGTGGAACTTCAGTCTGCACTGTAATTTCAACCGACCAATACAAATTCCTCAAATTTCCGAATCTGCCTTGCAGACCCACTTGCATGAACAAGCATGATAAAATCCGGAGGAGTTAGCCATGTTAGTCTGTAGCTGCAAAATAGTAAAGAGTCCAGTAGCATCTTTAAGACTAACCAACTTTACTGTAGCATAAGCTTTCGAGAACCACAGCTCTTTTCGATAGATGCATGGTAAGAGAAACACAAGATATGAGACATACAACTAAAATAACCGTATTTGAAGTTCAACTCTGGAGAAATGGGGGGGGGGGAGATTCCATCACCAACAGTATCTAAATGGGACCCAGGCTGCTTGGAAAACCAATCACAAGAACTATATTACCATGGTTGACATATGTCAACTGAGCTCCAAGGGAGGTACGGTTAATTTACATTTCCTCCCTCAGCACACGTAATATGGTGGTGACACATCTACCGCCCACAGCTTATTCTTGCTAAATCAGGTGAGCTCAAGAAGATTTGACATCTAAACCAATATTTTCATTGTATAATGCAGGGAGTAGGAAGAAAGGAAGAGAGAAATCGCTTCTCCATTTGGCATGCCACAACCGAAAAATAGCCCTATTGTGGGCAATGAAATACCACAGATGGGCTCAGAAAATAAAAAGGAACTTTCTAAGCAGTATCTCTTTCAAGCCAACAGAAAGCAGTAAGACAGAGGCAGTGCTGAAGGGGCAGCAGAGGGAGAGAAAAGAAGCAGGGAATAGTTTTTATGGTGGAAGAAACTAAGCAGCGACAGGAAGTAGGGCACTGTATCCGCTAACAAACGTTTATGGAGCTCTCCTGTAGAGATGGACCAGAGCTGGGGCTCATGTGTGACAGGAAGCAGAAGAGCTTGGATAATGGCCTCACTGGTGTCAAGATTAGGACAGCAGGCAGGAGGCCAAGAGGACAGGACAGGAAACACAAGCCAAGTACCAGGAGGAACAAGCAAGGGTTTGAGCCATGGGTTTGAGCCTTCCTATCACCCAGTGAGCTCGCCTCGCCATCCTGCTGCCCTGCCCCTTAGTATGTATGCAGAAGCAGGAGACGTGGTTTCCTTGCACTCCACACATGCGCACTAGGAGTAAATCTTCCAAAAGACAGCAAAGAAGAATGGTAGCTCTGGAAGGGCAGGAGACCCCCCAACATATGACTTGAAGGCCACAGGTGTAGATGGTTAAAGATGCACAGGAAGCACAAGCAACGTCAAGAGAGGTTTGAGGCATATCTGGCTGCCAGCAAGAGGCTCAGCCCAGAAATATTCAGCCCAGAAGTATACAACCATGACCCTGGGGAATATTTGAAATTTTCAGGCGGTGCTCAAGACGGCCAACCATCTTCCCCACTTTCCTTGCCCTGCAATGTGAGCCTCTGGAGAATGCCAAGTATGCTCTTGAACATGCTCAGTTTGCAGACTCAATAAAAGAAGCCATGCCCACCAGTTCGCAAGAGCTGAGCAAGGCTGTTCACGGTACAATGCTTTGGAGGTCTTTCATTCATAGAGCCGCTGTAAGTCAGAAGTGCCTTGACGGCACAGAACACACACAACAGGGCAAGCTAACAGGCCTAGTCAGTGAATTGCACAAGTCACACATGTACTCGAGAACACTCCCAGGATCCTCTGCAAGAGGCTAAGGTCCAACAGCCAACATGCAGAAATTCCTCAGCAATAAAGTCCGGGTGGGATAAGTCACTGCAATCTAGGACATCTGCAAGTTACTACCATGGAACCTGCTCTCTTATTTACTTTCCTCCGGTTGCATCTTTGCTAGCTCTTAGGGGGAAAACCTAGATGGGGAAAATAACACAGCAAGCTCGGGGGGGGGGGTATATTAGCACATCAACGCACGCAGGAGTAGCAGTATATAATGCTGAATTGAGCCTTGTCTTATGTGCCAAGGGAAACCAGCCTCCTGCCTCCTGGCCCCAAGACTGGCCACCACCGTTCTAACATTTTACCGAATACTTGTTTGTATTTTACAGACGCTTGGGGAAAAATACACATGGGTGTTTTTATCTGGCAGTGCAGTGGTTTTCCAAGCATTTCTACTTTCCGAGAAAGCTGTTCACATCGGCGTGTCTGCCAAATTGTGCAATCGGAGCCTAAAGAATTCTGGTGAAAGTTCTGGAGTACAAACGCCGGATGGGTGGCTCGCCCAGCCTCTTGGGTCTCCCAGTCTCCCCACATGAGCCAGTAATCTAACCAAAACACCCCACAACTATACTTTGCAGGGGGGAAAACTGGTGGAAAGCCAGTGCCCAACTGGGACTCTTGTTTAAGTTCCACTTTGCCATAAAGCTCACTGAGGATCTTGGGCCAGTCGTGCACTCTCAGCCCAAACTTACCTCCCAGGGTTGTTGAAAGGACAAAATGGGAGTGCTGGGGCGGGGGGTGGTTGGGGGAGACCACGTACACTGCCCTGTGTTTCTTAGAAGACCAGTAAATGAAAACAAACCCCCTATTCACCACCACTTCTTTCAAGAATGCATATTCATAGTTACTGGCCGTTCTAATAGGAATTCCCGAATCAACTTTCTCTGGAACTTAGCAATGTAAGACAAGGCAGGATTAGCAGACTCTCATCCTCTTTGCTCCAAGAGAAACAGACATTTGGATGCCCGGAGCCAGGAGCCAGAATGCTAAGCATGCTCAACCTGCCTTCAAAAGCAAGGCCAACCAAGCTGGATGCCCTCCACAGCAGGCTGGGGAAGATGCTCAACGGTTGAGCGGCAGATGCCCACAATGCCAGAGGCATCCGTTCTTTCAAAACCTCCAACCAAAATTCAACACACTTGCTGCAGGCGCAGGCTTGCTAAAAACTGCAGATCTGCCATATGCCTTCGTGCCAGCCATACCCAAAAGCAGTAATTAACTCCCACATTAACTTCAGCAGTAAAATACTTCACTTCGGTACTGTTTGCACAGCTGCTGCAACCGAGGATTGAAGTCGTGCAGTTCCTCTTTGCTTTGGCATCATGCCGAGAAGAAAGACGATCACTCTCTCAAATGCCTCTCTACTGAGAGATCAGAATCCCAGATCACCTTCAAAATTTAAATCATACAATACACAAAGGCTCTAGCCCTTAGGGCTGGGAGACAAAAACAACACACTAAGTTTGCACATACAAGGGGAAACCCCAGGAAATTCAAAAACTATGTACATGCATATGCGCCATAACAGACCAAGCATGATTTCCAGAAGTTAAAGAGGTGGCACCCGGAGGACTACAACTAGCATGGACAGAATTATAGAAGACCCTGGTAATTTATACAGGTTGTAGCAGTTAACAGTTTAGTTCAGAACACAGGCACAGAATTCTAAATGTTAAGAATGTAATCTTTCAACAACAACAAGAAAAAAGGCATGCTGCTCTAGCCATTTTTATTCAAGGTGACAGCAGATATCCTAGAACCAATGCTTTTTTCAAGACCACGGCAATACAGCCCGGAAAAGCCACAACAACCATCTTTTTTGTGTGATTGGTACTCCCTGGTATGGAGTACCAGTGCCTTTTCTCATGGCCAGCAAATCAACAACAGAGGAGCTTAGTGTTCATTAGAAAGGCAAGAAGAAATAAAGTCAGAATGTCCCCAGATCTACTCTCACCACTGTTTCGAACTCACAGATAGCCTTAGGCAAGCCACAGTTTCTCAGTCTATGACTACTGTTTATATCCTGGAGATAGAAATACCGATCTACTTTCATTATCTACTCTATAGGGTTGTTGTCATAAGGATTACCAGGTAATGGCCTGTATTCATAGAACCATAGGGTTGGAAGGGATCTCTAGGATCATCTAGTCCAACCCACTGCACAATGCAGGAAATTCAACTACCCCACCCCCCACACTCCCAGCGACCAGTGCTCCATGCCCATTCAACCACATTATCTAGAAAAATGAAGTATCCGTTTCTTAGAAGAGGGCAGCAGTGACCCCTCTTCTACTGCAGTCTACCGAGCCCTCTGAACAGCTTAGAGGGGATCTGCAGAGGGAGGGAGGAATTGGTGGAAACTGGAGCGAAGTTATGACTACTGGTACCTTTGGTTTTCAAACAAAGAACTGCCCAAAACCATTAGGAAATGTCCAGAAGGCCAACCAAGCTCACAACCACACAGGCCAAGGCAATGCCCAGATTAGATTATTGTAACACACTCTATATGGTGCTGCCCTTGAAGGCTGTTCAGAAGCTTTGGTTGGTGTAAAAAAACACAACATTTAAAAAAAAAATTATAGTCCACTCTCCCCGCAAGCTACAATATTAGTTATTATTATTACTATACAATACTATGTTGTTATTACTATATTCATGTGGCTGCAAAGATCCTTACTAGGCCAAATCACAGCCACCATATAAAGCCAATGCTACTTTAGCTTTACTAGCTCCCAGTTTGTTCCCGAGATCAGCTTAAGTTCTGGTCCCTAAATGGCCTGTGCGCAGAAGACATCCTCCATCCATATCCTCAAGATTTATGCATGGTGCCTTCATGCGAGAAATCAGTCTTGGATGAACTCTGGGGTGGCTGGGACCTCTGGGAGGACTTTTTTTTTTGGCCACTAGAAGTTGTAGACCACTCCCTGAGGTAGTAAGACACGTGCCATCTTTACTTAGTTGAAGCCTTCCTTCTTCTAAAAGGACTTTGACCTGGACTGAAACAGGGAACAACACTTGCCATTTTATACCTTGTGATTCCTTAATGGTTTATTTTAGTTTTACGATTGTTTAAAAATATATAACAGCTCAAACAACTTGTCAGATGTTTTGCAGACCCACCTAGGCAGAACACAAGTGAAAATAAATAAAGTGTCGCATAATCTCAACTCACACCTCCAGTATGCCCTGCTCACCACAATCTGTGGCTGGCAACTTGGTTTGCAAGATCTCAGGAAGAGGTCAGTATCAGCCACACACGAGTCAAAAAGAGACGGGTCAAGTACATCGAATGAAGTTAACTGAATCAACCGATTTTATGTTCTTGCTAAGGGAGGTCAAATTAGCTAATTTCAACCCCTACCCAGTAATTTAACTACATTTTCCCCAAAAGTCTGTCACTATAAGCTGCCCCTGGTATTCTGGGATAAAAGAAAACTGTTACAATTTATATTGTTAGAACATGGAATAATTTGTAAAAATAATAACAACTACAGAAAAATGAAGCAAACTACCAACCGTTATTTAAAAGGCACTTTTTAAACCAAGTCATATTAAGTTAGTAGGAGACCAATTCTTCCTGTTTAGAAGCACCTACAGCTGCGGCAGGTGGCCACTAGAAGAAACTTCACTTTTCAGCTGCCTTTCCACTGTCAGGTTGGGAGCAAGCAGCCATCCCCTTAGCTTCTGTGAACAAATCACATCAAAATGAAATGACACAAACGGCCATCTATTCGACGTAAGCAGCATTCTTGGTTTCTAGGAATATTTGACCAGCCAGCTGACTGATGGGCCAATCCTAGCTCTGACCTCACCACTGAGGTGCTTTTAATAAAAAATGCCAGGGATTTAAACTCAGCATCTTATGTAGGCGATGTATCATTCAGCTATGACCCTTCCTCCAAATTCTATACAGCTAGCAGGGAACCGAACCTCTATGTCCTTTATACGTTCAACTCACCAGTATACTGAAGAACATATGAATGTAAAAGACTGGCGGATCAGACTAGTGGTCTATCTGTTCCAACATCCTGTCCCACTCAGTGGCCACACAAATTACTCTGAAGGATCAATGATAGGATAGAGGCCAAAGCTTTCCCCTGATCTTGTCTCCTAGCACTAGTATTCAGCGTTTACTGCCTCTAAATGGGCAAGTTTTCATCAGTCATCATGGCGTTAGTAGTCATTAAAGGTCCTATCCTCCACAAACATAAGACATTTTAAAAGGCAGAAAGTAAACACCAGCAAATTACTGCTGGATCTTTGAGGATTACTTTCCAAAACAGACGAAGTACAATGGAGAGTAGTCAGTCATACGCCAGTTGTCAAAGAGGCCAATGGAATCAAGGATTGCCTCAATATGCATCTACCTCAAAGGACAGACATGAATTGTGATGTGCATTAAGTTTATCAGAAATAGGACTGCTCTTGCTGAATTTAGTGGTGCCACCAACACCCACCCCAACTCACAAAATGAAATTAAAGCAAGTCAAGTTTTCTGGGAGGACAGCTTTCTCAAAATCCTGGGATTCCAAATAAGCCCTGGTTCAGGTTCTAATTCTGACCCCTGGACACATTTTGTTTCCATTAAATATATAGGTCAAACCCGTTTAACCAGGTATTAACATTTCTCCAAGTGCAGCACAATCCACAGCCTTTGCATCTTTATACAACACAACGAAAGTGAGGAAATTTGCTTCTCTTTCTCCAAGTCAGCAAATCTCCTTTGCTTGTTTTTCCATCACTACATCTCAGGGGAGGATTCTGCTAGTCTAGTGGGTGGCTTGAGCTAGCAGGTAAGGTTCCTCTGATTCAAGCATCTCCCTCAAGTCGTTTTGTTCTTCTGCTTCCATTAAGCCCAGAGATAGAAACTAAGCCAGGAAAAAAAGAGGAGAAGGAAAAAAAAGAGAGAAGCACAGCAAAGTGAAATCCTTCATGTTTGACTGGCAACAGCATACACCCTACTGCAGACTGCGAGGGGTCATCCTCAGGGCAGCAGGCACCTCTAGGGAACTATGAGCATCTTCCAGCTTCCCCATGCAAGAGGTAAAATCTCAGCTGTTTTACAATCACTTCTGGAACAAACAAGGCTAACCAAGCATTCCAGACTTTGGAATGGCATTATCAAGCCTTAGCAACTCACATCGACTTCTGATTCACCCTTTTAGTACCTACAGAGATTAGAAGCAGAAATGATTGTGCTACAAGCAAGTGAAGATCAGGCACTCTGCACATACTCAAGGGTACTCTTCTGTAGCCAACCTACATGTCCAGACAGGAAAACAAGAGTACTGGATAATCTATGACAGTTAGGGATGGAAGATTAACAAGTCTTAGATTTGAATTTCTTCTTCCACCTCCCAAGGCCTTTAGAACTATCATGTGTCTGCTGTCTGTAACCAACTTTCAAAGCTAGTTATGGGTTCCATCCCCCAGCTTAAGCAAAGCACAGCCGAGATCATTCCAACGACTAGCACAACCAATGCAAGAATTATAACTTTGAGACTGTCACCACAGACACCCCCCTCAGCTCACAGGAATACAAATTTCACACCACACAGTTTGGACCAATGTAAGATTTTCACCTATCTCTAGCTTCGACATGGCCCTTTAATGCATACCCAGTTCCAGCCAAGGTATTATTTTCACATCTAGAAGCTTCCCTGCAGGGAGCTCTGCGTTGGTGAGATGCGGGAAGAAGTGCAGCATCACCTAAGTGGACAGTCAAGCTTATCTCAGAGAGAGAAGTAGTGAAGCAAGAAAAATTATCTGCTCTACTTGCTTGAAATTTTTCTGTACTTCTCTGCCCATCACCACACCCTCAGCAATCTTGACCAAAACATATGTTGACTACAATAATCACGGTAAACAGCGGGACCAAAACCATCCTCAGAAGAGTAACCAAGTAACTGTTCCAAGGTTGAAAATCAATGTGCCATTAAAATGCTACAGGAGGACCGACATAAGTAGGCCAGCTCTCCAAAGTAGACAAGAAAGCTTGCAGGCTGCAGGTCATTGGATTGATCCTACTAAAAGGTGCACTCTTGACTTTTTAGGTTCTCCTAGCTATACTCATGTCTTGTTAGTTGCTCTGCCTTTCCTCTTCAAAAAACCTGTTTGAGATCAAATTCAAAACCGCCCTCCTCCTTCCATTCACACCAACACAAGATACTGGCCCACTTCCATGTTAGTGTTGAAGCAACCCACAGTTCTTGTTATGGTCAGGAGAACGCCTCACCTGTTTGATGAAGGCATCTCCATCGTCTAGCTCTTATGGTGGGAGTAGTCAAATCATTCATGTACTGGCAAGATACGAAAAGCAACCACAAGCCCCCCACACTGCTATTTCATGCCCCAGCTACCTCCCCTTTAGCCATTCCCTATTCTCTCAGAAAAAAACCTCACCCCAATACCTTTCATATAGTACCACACCAGTCCCTGGACCCATTTCCCAGCTCTTCCTAGAAGGCCCCTTAATATCACCCTTCCCCACTGCTTTCTATTCGTGCCCTACATCTTGAAAAATTCCCAGACTCTCACCCAAAGCTCCACTGATACCTTCTCCCACACTGGCGACGATGCACCTCTCGGTTACTCCTCGCCATCTCAGATAACCCAGACTCCACTTCCAACCTTATTGCACAGTTGGAAGGGGTCTTACAGACCATTTAGTCCAACCCCCTGTCCAATGCAGGAACCGCCTAAAGCATCTTTCTCACCTTAAAAATCCCAAGCATCCTTTTAACCTGCCAAGGAGTCCTCCCTTCATGCCCCCTTTCTCTTTTCCAAGATCCCTCACGTCCAAGATCCCAGCGGCCCCAGAACTTAACAACCCACCCCCCTCTCCCAGAACCCCCATCATTCTGTGCCCACCTCCATTTATTCTCTGTGCCAGAGACCCCCTCCCCAGCTGCCAGAATCTCCTTCACTTTGTACCCACCTCCCTATAGTCCTCTTGCTGGATAGATCCTCTATATATACCTACTACAATACTTCCTTTGATGGGAGTGGGAACTTCCATTCGACAGAATTATGGGGAACTGACCTACCAGAGCCGCCCACACCCTCTTCTATTAAGGATTTCCCCATAAGTTAAGGAGTAAATTGTAACCTTTTATTCTTCTATACTAGGCTCATACTACTTTAAATGATCATGCATTCTGTAATATTTTATGAAATTAATTATTCTTCTCATTAAGTGATAAACAGCACATATATTCATTATATCATTTATATTGATAGCCTGGTGTTACTGAGGTCTTTACCACTTGGGTGATTTTCTTAAGATTTCCCCATACCAGAACCTCTCACCCACCCAACACCCATCTCCCTTTTCAGGGGGAAAGCGCCTCCTTCTAATCCCTCTTCTGCTGAACCCCATTCCAGAAAGCCCCACGACACTCCACTCCCCTTTACCGTCTCGACCAAAGGACCCCCCCCCCAGTCTAGGATGGAAAATTCTTGGATATTTCGAAGGTAGAGCTGGGGGAGAGGGGCAAGATTTGGGGAGAAAAGGGGTTGGATGCTGCGGTCCCCTCCATAGCCATTTCTTGCAGGAGAATTGATTTTTGCAGCTTGGAAATCAGTTATAATTCTGAGAGGCCTCCAGGAACTGCCTGGGGGTTGGCAACCCCAACATTCTGGACCCCTCGCTCTTGCGCCCTAGGGCCCCCTCCACGTTTTCTCTGCTGAGGGGCCCGCACGCCCCCTCCCAGACCCCCCATCTCTCTCCTTAACCCCCAGACTCCCATTCCACGCCCCTCCAGAAGCCCCCTCAGGGGAGCCACCAGGCCCTGCGCGGCCCCACTGGCGACCTCCGCTGCCTCCCTGCACGCTCTAAGCCCGCGGCCGGGAGAGAAAACGGGCGACTGCGGCTGGCTGGGGCGGCCTCCTGCGGGCTATGGCCAGGCCGGGCGCCTCACCTGCGCGGCGGCGGGTCCTGCGGCTCCGGGCTCAGCGTGGCGGTCGCGGCCGCCGCCGCCGGGGCCGGGAGGAGGGGAGCGCGCAAGGAGGAGGGAGAGGGAGGCGGCTGCTCCAGCTCGGCCGCCGCCACCGCCGCTCTTGCCGCAGCCTCCACCCCCTGCCGCTGCCCGGCGCCGACTGACAGGGGGGCCCCGTGGCCACGCCTCCCCGGCCCTCCTCGCGCCGCGGCACGCCCCCTCCGCCCCGCCTCTTGCCCCGACGGCCAATCGACGCCCGCGGACGGCGAGGCCCCGCCCCGCCTCCCGCTGGCCTGAAACGCCGACCGGGAGGCGCATGCGCTCTGTGCGGGGCTGGCGCTCGTCCTGCATAGAGGCAAGGGAAGGAAAGAGCGCAGCGCGCACTTCGGGTTTCCGTGAGACTCCGGAGAAGGAGTGACGGTTGAGTCTCTTCCTTCCTCTCTAGGGCTCCCTCTTCTCTTGCTTTCCCGCCGGTTGGATGCTGCGCGTTCAAAGCACTTTCGCAACGGGATCTTTCCGTGTGCAAAAAAGAAAAATCCCTTTGCAGACGATTGTGGAAGTGCCTTATCCAACGTGTGCGAAAGCTTGGGCGAATGGTCGCCCCGCAGCTTCAGTCGAGAACGGGAAGGCTTGCCTGTGGGTTTCATCCGGATCGTTTCAGAGGGATAGCCATGTTTGTCTGTAGAGCAAGGTTGGGGCGCAGTAGCTCCTTAAAGATCAACAGGTTTCCCAGGGTATGAGCTTTCGAGAGTCAGAGCTCCCTTTTTCAGATACATTTACAATTTGAAATCAATGGGCTTAGACTGGAGTAAATACTTAAGATTGCACTGTTAGAAATGGAGGTATGTAGGGGTTTTTATCCAGTCAGAAGGTGGGCGGGGTATTTAAAATAAGGGTGTGAGATAATACTGCAATTGGCTTGATAGATCTTGGGTATGAAAAGCAGAAATCAGCATCTGTCATAAGAGAAGAATCCAATGTTCCTCTTATGAACATCCAGGGCTTTAATAAGGACATTGGATTCTTCCCTACAGATGCTGACTTTATGCTTTTCACACCCCTGATCTGTGAAACTAATTACAATATTATGTGTTGCACCCTTTATTTATTATTTATAATCCACCTTTCTCACTGAGAGATTACACAGTGTCAGTCAATACAATCTATTTCAAAAACATTTCAATAAATGATGTAATAGGGTACAAAATGCAAATTTGTAAATATTTAAAACCAGCAGAAATCCAATACAGAGTTGAAGAAATGCTGGAACAGAGCAAAACCAATTCTAACACTGACATATTAACTAACCCAGAAACTGCCCAGTAGGATCATACAGCAACAGACAGTAGCACAGTTTATAGTCCCTGTCCCTTTTCTTATTAGGGTTGCCAGCCTCCAGGTGGTGGCTGGAGATCTCCCGGAATTACAACTGGTCTCCAGACCACAGAGATCAGTTCACCTGGAGAAAATGGCTCCTTTGGGGGGTGGACTCTATGGAATTATGCCATGCCAAGGTCCTTTCCCTCTCCAAACCCCACTTTCTCCAGGTTTCACCCCCCCCCCCCAGATCTCCAGGAATTTCCCAACTTGGAGCTGGCAACCCTATTTCTGATGCATCTTTTTGAAACCACTTCCTTACAGTACAGCCTCCCTATCTGATTTTAAAAGGCCTCTTGAATCATTCAGTCGTCCGTAGTTTGCAGAAATACCCTTCCCACGTTCTGGTTGGATAAAAACTTACACATAGTTCCACTTCTAAATGTATGTGCAGAAGGCAGCATTGACTCTTGAACGCTCATGCCCTGGAAATCTAGTTGGTCTTTAAGTTGCTACTGGGCTGTGATTTCATTTGAGACTGCAACCTCTTTTGCAGATCCAAGCAGTCTCCTTTGGAGGAGGGCAAATGAACTGGTGTCTTGAACAGAATTTATTCCAGTATAACCTTTCAGGCCCCCGCTTTTTTCAAATGCAGCAAATGGATGCTAGCTATGCAGACATTTTTGTAGAAGGTACAGAAAAAAAGCAAATACCAGGACTGAAGAGCCACAGCCATAGTAAGCTATAGTCCCTATTCGACCTAGGGAGAGGAACTTAGAACGGTGTAACTCTGTGTAAGAGGGTGCCGTGAACAAAGCTCCTGGAGAAAAGAGCTCCAGAGTTTTAAATGCAGCTACCAAAAGTAAACAGACATGCGACAACACATTTTATCTGTTGCTTTAAATATGTACTCCTATATACTACCTGTGCTTCATGTTGCCTAATGTGAGTCCTAGAACTGATTATGTTCTGTTTCAGCATTTCTTGAACTTTGTATTGGATCCCTGCTAATGCTATGTCTTTGTAAACTTGTAGTTATTTACCCTATGGTATTGTTTATGGAAATGTCCTTGACACTGTATGGAAATGTCCTTGCTACTGATTATACTATGTAATCCGCCTTGAGTCTCAGTGAGAAAGGCGGACTATAAATAAATAAATAAAATTTCCTGTAACCTGTCAATTTATTTATTATGGTTTTTCTCTGCCATTTTTTCCTCATAGGACCCCAAACAGCTGACATTTCAAAAAGGTCAGATAAAACAATAAAATTTAAATAAACAGGACAAACAAATACATCCTGAGCAGGTGAGCTGACCTTTGGCCATACCTGGTATAGCATCCTGTAGTGGTTAAATAGTTGGGCTGTAATGCAGCATTTTGCTAGTTTCCAGAGGAGTTAGCCGTATTAGTCTGTAGTAGCAAAATCAAAAAGAGTCCAGTAGCACCTTTAAGACTAACCAATTCTATTGTAGCATAAGCTTTCGAGAATCACAAGCCTATAGGCAAGCCTACAGACAGCCCCCCAACCTTAAACAACTTCTCACTTACAATCATGAATCGGCCAGCAGAGTCACCAGCACAGGTACCAGGCCCTGCAACAGACCCAGATGTCAGCTCTGCCCCTATATCTACCCAGGGAATACAATTGCAGGACCCAATGGCATCAACTACACTGTCTCTGGCTCTTACAGCGGCTCATCCTCCAATCTGATATATGCCCTCATGTGCCAACAATGTCCTTCTGCTCTGTACATTGGACAAACCAGCCAACCTCTACATAAAAGAATAAATGGACACAAATCTGACATTAGAAATGGCAACGTCCAGAAACCAGTGGGAGAACACTTCAATCTACCAGGACATTCCATCAAAGACTTAAAGGTCACTGTAGTTCAACAGAAACCTTTCAAAAACAAAATCCAACAGGAAGCTGCTGAATTGGAATTCATATGTAAATTTGACTCTGTCAAGCTGGGACTGAATAGGGACTATGAATGGTTATCTCATTATCACAGGTAACTGATTTCCTTTACATAGGCAGGGTCAGGGAGAGTCCAGTGGCACCTGACATGGGCTTTCAAGGACCACAGTTCTCTTTGTCAGATGCATCTGGCAGGGAGGGCTATGGTTATCGAAGGCTTGTGCTACAGTGGAATTGTATGGTCTTGGTAGTGGTGCTGGACTCTTTTTGATTTTGCTACTACAGACTAACACAGCAAACTCCTTTGAACCTTTACACAAACAAACTGATCCCCACATCAAAAGGAGCTGTTTGCATCTCCATATCAAAGGAGTTGTTTACATCCCTCCTCCCCTCCTCTCTCCTCCTCTGTATTTGACCAGTTTCTCTTTTTGCCCTCCATGCATCTGATGAAGAGAACTGTGATTCTCGAAAGCTTATGCTACAATAAAATTGGTTAGTCTTAAAGGTGCTACTGGACTCTTTTTGACTTTGCTAGTTTGAATCTCACCACTGCATCTGACGAAGAGAGCTGTGATTCTTGAAAGCTTATGCTACAACAAAGTTGGTTAGTCTTAAAGGTGCTACTGGACTCTTCTTTACTACTGGCATGAACTCACCTTGGGTAAGCCATTCCTCTCAGCCCCAGCTCCATTGTGGGGATAATAAAGCTGACTTTGTTCATTGCGCTGAGTGGATGCTAATTCTTTCCAGAAGAGTGGTATATGAATGAACTGTTATTGTTATTATTATTACCCAAGGTGGTGTACCTACAGACAGAGGAGAAAACAAAATCAGCCTAAATGTTCAGCTGCTATTAGCAAGTCTTCCCAACTTCCTCTCCTGCTAAAAATACCTCAGGCCAAATCCTCAGGAAGAGGAGAAAATAAAGTCAACCCAAATATAACTCACTTGCTGCTAACAAGCTAACAATCTAGCAGAGTCTTTCCAACTACTTTCTCTGTCAGATTGGTCTCTAATGGTCTCATGAGTACAGGTGAGTACGTGTGGGCGGAGGGAGGCTGTCCTTCAGGTACTTTAGACCTTTGATGTTAACAGTTTTAAAAGCCAAAACCAGCTCATGGAATACAACCTGGAAATAAACAATGCAGGTGGTATTGCAGGCTTGCTTTGTCAAAACCTGATTAGTTAGGCTGCTATATTTTCAACCATCTGGAAAGTGATTGTAATTGAAGGCGGGGGCCGGAAATCCCAATTTTGCCATGAAAACTTGCGGGGCAATCTTAGACCAATTGTTCTCTCTCAGTCTCACATCACAGAGGAGTTGTAAGCATAAAATGGCGAAGGGGAACTATGCGGCTGAGCTTTGAGGAAAAGTGGAATAAAAATATACTAGATACAGGGCTCATTTCGAGGGGAACGCGCAGGAACTCAGTTCTCCAAAGAAGTCACATGTCAGGTGTCCCCACCCACCTGACTTTCAGCCATTTTGGGCCCGTTTCGGCCTGGATTGGGACCGAAACAGCCTGGATTGGATTGGATTGGATTGGATTGGATTGGGGGGGGGGAACCCTACCCTGCCCAGCACTGACCCAATCTGGGCCATTTAAGCTCCAAACCAGGCCCCAAAGGGCCCAAAAAGGCCACTTTCAGTCATTTAGAGCCCCCTTTTGCCATTTTGAACCCAATTTCGGCCCTGAATGGCCAGGATTAGGTCCAAAACAGCCAGGATAGGTGATGTCAGGGGGTGTGGCATATGCAAATCAGGCATGCTAATGACACACTTCTGGTGATGTCAAGGGGTGTGGCATATGCTAATGAGTTATGCTAATGGGTTCCTCCAGCTCTTTTTCTACGAAATGACCCCTGACTAGATAGATGGATATCATCCAGGCATGTGTGATGGGTCTGCCTTATTCAAACAAGACCTTAATTGGTTTATCTATCTAAGCCAGTGAAAAGCCATTTCAGTCACTTCTGTACATGGGATAGAGAAAAAACAGTAGGGTTGCCAGCTTCCAGGTACAGCCTGGAAATCTCCTGGAATTACAACTGATCACCAGGTGTTAGAGATCAGTTCACCTGGAGAAAATGGCTGGTATGGAGGGTAGACTCTATGGTATTATATCCTGCTGAAGACCCTCCCCAAACCCTGCCCTCCCAAGACCCCCCTCACACACACACACACACCCCAAATCTCTAGGAATTTCTGCAACCTTGGAAAAGCCTAGGAGCAGCCATGTTGCACAAATTGCAAGATTAGCTTGTGGTCATTTTAGTTTTGTCTCCACACAAATTTTTGTAAACATTTGCTTAAGGGTTTTGTTCATTCTTTCACCCTGTCCCAAAGCTTGTGACCTCCATGGTGTGTAGGGTTGCCAGCTCCAGGCAGGGAAATTCCTTGAAATTTTAGGGGTGGAGCCTGAGGTTTGGAGGGGGACCTCAGTGGGGAGCTCAGGGAGGTACAGTACCACAGAATCCAGCCTTCAAAGCAGTCCTTTTCTCCCGGGGAACTGATCTCTGTGACCTGGAAATCAGTAGTTGTTTCAGGAGGTATCCAGCCACCTCCTGGAGGTTGGTAACCCTAAGGTGTGTGGAGCTCTCGAGTGATTTGAAAGGTGGAGCAAAGGTCTTGCATGATTTTTGAAATGTGGGCCCTGATCAAATTCAATGATAGTTGGCAACAGAAAAGGAGGAATTCTCTCTTTCAAAAGCATTTTAATTGCTGTTTTTGCTGTAGCTGCCCAAGTTGGGAATGCTTCCACCCATCCTGTTAGTTGGTACACTATGTCCAGTAAGTGTTTGTATCCATGCTGAGAGGGCAGGTCTGAAAAGTCAACCTGTATCTGTCGGAACGGGGTGCAGGTGGCCTAGCTCCTGGAGGGGGAGCTCTTTTCTGTTTGGTATTTTAAACAGATTAGGCAATGTGCCATTTCAGCTTCCAGATACAATCCAGGCGCCACAATATGCCTCACCCACAGAGTGTGAATTTGGTGTTTATGAGGGAATGCAGCCCCATCAAGAACTGGCTGTACACACCTATTCTCTTGTCACTTTTGTACCCAATCCACAGCACTTCCATTTGGCGGAGGTTTAAGTTTCCATTTATTAATCTTCTTCCAGCCCTGTACAACACTGCTTTGGAATGAGGTGGTAAGAGATGAGAGTCACAGGTACAAGAAATTGCCCATAGGTATCTTTTTTGTAGGTAAAGGCTGTATTTCAGTGGTACAACAGCTGCTTGACATACAGAAGGTCCCAGGTTTGATTCCTGATACCTCTAGCTTTAAAAAAGGATCAGCTAGTAAGTCATGTGAAAGACCCCTGCCTGAACAAGCCTGGACAGTGGCTGCTAGTCAGCATAGATATTACTGTCCTTAACTGACCAACGGTCTGACTCAGAGTCTCTCTAACGCAATACTTTTGACACATTCTTCACATGTCGGAAGCTGCAGTGTTAGCCAGGAAGCGTAGTTTTAAATGACAGAGCCGGCAGAGATCGCTCCAGAGGGGACGGATTCTCTCACAGCCCTCCGCCACCTCTGGCATCTCCTCTTCTGGAGCCTTTGCCCAGCCGAGGCTCGGTTAATTCAAACTTTTAAGAAGCAAGGGTGGCAAGGAAAAAGCTCTAGAAGGGGAGATAGTCCAGTATGCCACAAGCGGCGGAGGGCTGTGAGAGAATCCGCCCCCTCCGGAGGAATCTTGGCTGACTCTATCTTTCAAAACTATGCTTCCCGGCTAATATTGTGTCTCTTGACACTTAACAGACATGCGCCCTGGTGTCTCATGTAGAGAGAGACTCAGAATTGGGCAGCTTCATGTCTTCTGAGTTCTTATTTTATGGAACGTTAGAAGCTTTATCTACCTCTTCTGCAGTTTAAGAGGGGATCCGAGATGATAGTTTTAGAAGGGCTTTTTCTCATAAGTGTTTCTAACACTGTCTTTGGAAGGCAGCTGCTTGGACTCCTAAAAGTGTTGTTCTTGCTGGCTATTTTAATGGTGTTTTTTTTAATTAAATTCTGTTTTGACTTTATTATTGTTACCTGCCTTGAAATGAAATCCTGCTCTCAAGTCATAGCTGACTTATGGCAACACCAGTAGGGTTTCATGGCATGAGAATAACAGAGGTGGTTTGCTATTGCCTGCCTCTGTAACCCTAGTCTTTGTTGGAGGTCTCCCATCCAATTACTAACCAAGGCCAAAGTGTCTGAGATCTGGAGATTGGGCGTGCCTGCACTATCCAGGTCAAGGTGTTACCTGCCGTGGGTCTTTGTTTTCTGAGATAAAGGCAGGTTTATAAATGTTGTAAGTAAATATCATATTTATTTTCTTCCTTTATACTCCACTTTTCTCTCCAAAGGAGACTCAGTGGTTTACAATATTTTATCCTCACTACAGATCTGTGATGTAGGCTAGGATGAGGTGTGGCTGGCCCAAGGTTTCCCCCCAGGCTTCTCTGGTAGAGTGGGGTCTCCCAGATCCTAGCCTGTTGCTGTAACCGCTCCCCCAGACTGCCTGGTACATCATGTTCTTCTGCTTTCCACAGTGATGGTGCTGGCCAAGCCCACAACCGTATCCTACAGCTACGGCAGAGCTAAAATATCAGCTTCAAGTCTTAAAAATAGCAAAATGCGTGATTGCTAAGCCCAAGGCCTGCCTAAAAAGGAAGATTTCAGCTAGTCTGCCAAAACCAGTCACGGCTAAATGAGCCTCCCTGGAGAGAGGCTTCCATTGTAAGTAGTCAGTGCAGAGAAAACCTGAGGTATGCTAATGAGCCTGTTCTTCAGCTTGAAGAGCACGCATATGAATCTATTGGAGGAGGGTTCTTTCTGTTATCCTGGTCTCAGGCAATGCAGGGCTGTAAAGGTTAAAATCAGTTCTTTAAATTGTGCTGAGAGCCAGAGTTGATCTTTCAAAACCTGTATTATGCGGTCCATGTGAGCAAATGTTTATTGAAGGGTCCGCTGTTGCATTTTACATTAATTGCCATCCTCAATTGCTTTTTCACAGGCAGCCCCAGGTAAAGCACTTTATCAATGCAATCCTAAACAGAGTTATTCCAGTTTAAGCCCATTGAAACCAGTATGTAGCTCGGCACACTGGACATTGTTGGGAAAAGTCACCCAGGGCCACAAGCACTTCCCAGAACACCTAGCAGGGTCTAGGACAGGCCCCCAGCTGCACATCCAGTTTATTTAGAGAGAATACCCCATGTCTTAGTCTGGATTTGTTTGACTGCCCAGCATCCCCATGTCCATCTTACCTGGATTGAGCATTAATTTGTTGGCTCTCATCTGCTTGATTGCAGCACCTAAGCCTGCTTAAAAGAACCGTAAGCCCGTGGCTGTCTCAATACCTAGTAGCAGCGAGTTCCAAAGGGTGAGATTGATTTCAAGACTCAACCCTGAACATGTGAAATCGTTTTTTAAAAAGTGCTGCTCAGAGGACAGAACCACAGACTGCATATAATGTACGTTTTGTGGAACATCTGGCGGTGTCTTTTGTGCTCCACCCTTTTTTTCTTCCAGAAAAGTGTTGGAAATAGCAATGTCTGGTGTACTGCAGCAGCAAGAAGGAAGAAGAGCCTACAATGCAGGGGGCAGCAAGGATCACTTAGTTAGGACAGTGAGAGTAGCACCTCTCTTGTTTCCTGGGGGTCATTTTCTTGTCTTGTCTCCTATTGGGCTAAACAGGGCAATATCCTGCTTCTTCTCTCTCCTGCCACACTTCTTCTCTCTCTCTGCAAGACGTAGTCAGATAGCTAGGATCTCTCTCTCCCCTCTTTCCCTCAAGTATGTAACTTCCTCAAATAAAACTTTTGCCTCTCTAATCAGCTCAGCGTTATTCCGCAGCGTTATTTACACTCGCTCCAGTAAAAAGTAGCTGCGGTAGTCTATTGCAGCAAAAAATAACTCCTTATGTCTCCTTGACGCTGTTGTTTGTTTGATTTTTTTCTTCTTCTTCCAAACCTCTTACAGAAAATGAATGCAAAGTGAGGATCCATTCATAGCGTGCAAAGAAACGGGCTCTAGAACACAAAAATGTGCGGGTTTTTTTTCTTGCAGAACACAGCGACACCTGGGGGTTCAAATGCCACACTGCACCCACAAAAAGCTGCAACTCAAGTGAAGGAGTTGAAAGGGGGAAACTCCCACCTGATGTCCTGTGGGCACATCTGGTATACAGGTGTTGTTTAAAAAATTAGAGTGAGGGACTAAAATAAGAGTGCGGTACAAATTTCAGCATGGAAAGTCAATGCTGTGGCTTTTGATGAATGCATTTAGAAATGGGATACCGAGCATACGGTGGAGCAAGGTCCATTTCCTTTCTCCTCCTTCCAGTCCATCCTGTTGCTCGTTGACCCAGAATTCTACTCTTCCTTCCTGCTAACTCCTGCTTTTTTGTTTAACTGCTAGGAGGGCGGGGTGTGTTCTCACAATCTCTCTCCATCCTAGCTTGGATAGCTGGCTAGAATGTTATCTCTGCCTTTCCTATACTAATATGCAGGGCTTTTTTCTGAGAAAAGAGGTGGTGCGACTCAGTGATGGAACTCAGGACCACACAATGACGTCACTTTGGGTCAGCTGGGACAAGGGGGGAGTTTTTTTTAAGTTTAAATTGCCCTCGGCGAAAATGGTCACATGGCCGGTGGCCCCACCCCCTGATCTCCAGACAGAGGGGAGTTTAGATTGCCCTCTGCGCCGCTGGGCAATCTAAACTCCCTTCTGTATGGAGATCGGGGGCGGGGCCACCGGCCATGTGACCATTTTTAAGAGGTGCCGGAACTCCGTTCCACCACGTTCCGGCTGAAAAAAATCCCTGCTAATATGTAATTCCTTGACAATAAAGGGCTTTCATTGCTTTCCTAAACTAGCATGCCTCAAGTGGACTTTATTCCAAAGGCAGCAATACTGTGCACAAGGAAGCTCTAGCCTTACAGTATCCTGTACAAGTCAATGATGCGAACTAATTCCTTAGTGGGCCTATCAGAAGATCACTTGTGGTTATGCTTGAGAACCCTGAATTATGGAACTAGGACGTGTAATGGAAAGGAACAGTCATTATTAGGGTGAATCACGTTCCTTTCAGGCGGGTAGCCGTGCTGGTCTGCAGCTGAAGAGCAAAATCCGAGTCCGATAGCTCCTTAAAGAACAATTAGATTTCCAAGGTATGAACTTACAAGAATCAAAGCTCTCAGAAGCTCATACCTGGGAAATGTAGGTGGTCTTTAAGGTGCTATTGAACCCAGCTAAGGTCGCCAGGCCCCCGTACTCTTCCTGCAGAAGTGGGGAGAAACTGGCACTTACTTTGTGCCTTCTGTGTGTCTTCCCCCCTCCCCCCCGTTAGTTGCATGATGACATCCTTTCCGGAAGTGTCATTGTTTATTATTTTTATTTTATATTTCAATTTATATACCGCCCATCCCAGGGGCTCTGGGCGGTGAACAGTTTAAAATCGATAAAAACAAAAACCAACAATACTAAAATCAATATACAAAACAGTAATGAAGTCATACCAGACTTGGGAGCACTCCCGTGCTCCGGGCAGGAATGAAACACTGGCGAACAACCACGGCTGGCACAACAACATCACTTCCATCGTGTCCGGTGTGTGTGTGTGTGGGGGAGTCATCTCCGGGCAGCCAAAAACCTCTCGCCAGTCACCAGCGACCAGCAGATAAACCGCCAGAAGATTGCCCGCCACCGATGGGCACCTGGGATCCCTAGACCCGGATCTTGCTCTTCCTTCAAAAAGGCTTTTAAAAATAGTTCTTTGTTTTTATAATTTTTTTCAATATTATTAAAATATAAACTTTTAACACCAAATGAATGATTTATATTACAATATTTAAGATACTGAGCTAAATAATCGAATATACAGATTTTTATTCCATATGCAATGAATATAAAAGAAAATCCTTTTTTTTTGGTACAGGATTGTCAGTTGTAGCATAGTTGGTTACATATTCAAGAAAAGGGGACCATGTTTCTATATATGAAGATTGATAAATGGGATTATTCATAGATGTTGTCTGATCAGTTAATTTCTCCATTATCGACAGGTCCCAAACCTTCTGCAACTATTGTTTGACAGTGGGGATCTTGTCGGTCTTCCAAGTTTGAGCTAATGCAGTTTTAGCAGCTGCCAACAATCAAGAGACAAGATCTTTTCTCATTTTTGAGAAAGGGCTTTTTTTAAAGAGGAAGGATATCACTTGTATCATTTTAAATGGAGGAGAGTGACAGACAGACAGACATAGCCTCAACCTTTTTTGTACGCCCAAGAGATTGTTCCAAGTGAACTTGTCCTGTCTTGGATCTTGTGTGCTGCCAATGCCTACGGGTTCAGGCAGGCTCACAAGCCATTTGGATCGATGTCTTCTCCAAGGATATCTGGGAGACAAGCCAGACACTATGTTGGAGCCCATTTGCCAGACAAATTTGGTTAACCCAATCTCCAGCAGTAGTTTTTGGCCCCTGAGTTTTCAAGGCAAGGAGGGAGAGAATACGATAGTAAACTCAAATGTTTACGTGACTGTTTCTTAACAGGAAAGGGGTAGTGGTTTTCTCTTTTCCTCTCCCCTTCTCCTTTCCATCTCATTTTGTGTGGACTGAGGGGCTGGATCTTCAGTACCACAAATAATCTGTGCACATGAGCAATGTTATCTGAAGTAGGAACAGCACAGAGTTAGGGTTCATTCAGACATTACATATAACCAGGCCTTTTTTTCAGCGGGAACGCAGTGGAACGGAGTTCCGGCACCTCTTGTGTCCAGTGGCCCCACGCCCTGATCTCCAGACAGAGATCATTTCCCTTGGAGGAAATGGCCATTTTGTAAGGGGGCCTGTGTGTTTCTCCCTCATTTTCCTCTTGAGAGTTCCACCGCCTCTTTTCCCAGAAAAAAAGCCCTGCATATAACCATAGTTTAGAAAAAAAAGTATGCAGAAACCCATCTTTTTTCCAAGTTTACATGCACTCCTCACTTCTCACTCTTTATTTCTTGTTCTGAGAATCACAGGAAAACACTAACTCCAGCCACCTATGGTATACGAATACAAACACATGAACTCCTGTGCCTACATTCATAAGTCACAGGTCCAGAGTTAGTATTTAGCACACCATAAGGGAAGGGAGAGAAGTACATTTAAGTACACAAGCTGTGTAAATGCATTCTTCCCCCCCACCCCTGCCAGTAAGCAGCAGTTGTATGTGATGTCTGAATGCACCCATAGTAACATTTGTGGTATTTGGGCCAGCAAAATACATTTTCCAGGCTGCAGAGCTTTCGGCAGCCAAGATCCACAGGCGTCCAATTCAGATGATACGGAATTGTACTGAATTCAGATGTTCCAATTCAGAGATCATACAAATAGACCTCTCTTATGAGTGAAGAAACCAGCCAAATGCTACCAGCCTGCCTCCCATTTATTTCAAACCCTTGGATGCTGTCTGTAATAGAACAGAAAGTCCCATCTGTTTGGAGGGGCTTTTTTTCTTGATAGACAGGCTCTAGAAAGGAACATGTGATCTGGGACTTGGAGGCTGTTTTAACAGAGTGGCACCAGAGCCCAGGATATATTTAGAGAGAAGATGGTGGTTTCCACTGGAGAAAATTGTGGGAAACCTTGCAAGGTTGTTGTGAGCTGCTGGCAAAAGTAAAAAATTCCTCAACGTTTCTCCTCCCCACCAGGCAGGAGGTTCTCTGGGTCCCAGTTTTGGTGTGGGGTTGTGGCTGGGATATGCAACAGCATGGGCTTCAATCCCCAGCGTTTAAAAAGAATTGGGTAGTGGGTGATGCGAAAGTCTTTGAAATCCCGGAGAGCTGCTACAGGTCAGTGTAACTATACTGAGCTTTAATAGGTCAATGGTTTGATTCAGTATAAGGCAGCTTCATGTGATCAAAATTTAAATCCACTGCTTTTTTCTTTTTCCCCAACTCCATGAATATCATATTTAAACTTTGGGAGCAAATATTTTGAAATCCAAACTTGAAATACTGCATCTGAATTCCACTACTTAAAAATCTGATTTGTGTCCCTGAAGGTTTTTGAGAGATTCTAAATTTCTCACTGAAATGTGGATCCCGAAGGCTAGAACTGAGATGCTGTGGTTTGAGCTCAGAAATTTGTCATTTAAAATATGGCAGCATTTTAAAAGCAAAGCTCATAATTCACATACTGGATTTGTCAGTTTGTTACTATCTGCCTACTGTCCAGAAGGGAGAGAGAAACTAGTAATGCTAGTAGAAAACTGGCTGGTTGAAAATGGAAGGGGAGGTCTTTAATCTGAGGGTCTACAGGCTTTTTGATATCCCTTCATTTTGAAGACTTTTTTGCAAGCATGTGGAGGGCTTGACTCACCCCCATCTGCTCCTCATTATGGGGAAAAATGATACTTGGGCCTTGACAGACTCAAGATGGAATCCAGCTTGAGTCTCCTTCTGCCTCACGCGCAGCTTGGTCACCTCACCTGGCTTATAATTAAACTTCAGCCTGAGGGGAAGTTGAAGCTACCTGATAGCAGAGTATTACATAATCCAGCAGGGCCTGGGAAACACAGCCGTGGTTGAGATAACTGTATCTCTGATGTATCCAGCGGAACCAGGGACAGAAGCACTGAGTCCCAAATAAAAGGGTGCTAAGCACTGCGCCCACAGGTTTCACAACCGAACCCTGCTGTTAACTGTCTATTAGGGCCTGGGTTGGCCTATCTGGTCCTAATTTTAATTTTCTATTGTTATTAGTTGGAGCTTCATAGCAATACTGTTATCATTGATAGTTTAAGAAGGACCCACAAATGTGAGATAACTTTGACACAGTTCACACAAGTCAGATAACGGTGTGGTGTCACATGAGAGCTCTTATCAGCAAACAGAACTGAGTTTCTCCCGATTGTTATGGGCTTCCTCAGTGTGAGATAGCCCTCCATGTGGGAACCACAGACTAGCTTCCTTGCCTACTCAAGATTGGAGGGGGACAGGAAAATGGTACCCCCTCTGGATTCCGAAGCTTGAAACAATGTAGTCATCGTATTTATTTATTTATTTATTTACAAAATATAAACTCCTGCCTTTCTGACCTCATCAGGGCCACCAAGACAACTAAAAGATTAAAAACGCACATAATAAAAAACATTTCTTGACAACGAAACCATTAAAACCAAGGTAAAATACACATATGAAAACACCTGTGAAGGCCAGGTGTGGTGAGAAGGCTTTCCTTCTATACATTGTCTGCCTCCTTTCTCTAATTTTATTTTCACAACAACTCTGTGAGATAGGCTGAGATGTGGTCACCCACCATGACACTGGTGGGATTTTGAGGCCAGTTGCCCAACAGTTTGGTAAGGTGGGCTGAGGTCACACACTGAGTTTTATGGCAAAGTGGGGATTTGAACCTGGAGCCCCCATTCTAGTCTCTAGACACTTCAGCTGCTCCTTCACCACACTGAACACCAGATTAACAAGGGTCACTCACTACTGCCCTCACATCTGGCATGCTAGGTCAGAAAAACATCTTGGTCTGATCTAGAAAGGCTTTTTTGGAAATTCAGTTGCTGTGAAGGATTCACGAAGCGTTTCGCGCTTGTTCACTTCAATTTAATTCATGTGTGGGATGGTAAAGTTTTCTCAGCTTGTCTGAGACACTGTGATGGGTCAAAACAGAGAAGGCTGTTAAGAACGTTGGAGACATTTTCTATATCCCAGCTGAAGAAATTATGGGACCTGGGCTGGTTAATGAAAAGAAGGGGAGAAAGAAGCAATGTTTTCCGCCTGCCGGCTTCCATCACTCCTAACTAGGGCACACATCATTGGACAGTGCACTAAAACATTATTTTTGCAGCTGTATTGTCTTTTCTGGGAATATCCAAAGACATGTGGAGGTAGCCCAATGTGGATTAACCCCACCGGTAAGAAGAAAAGGAAATACAGTTTTAATACAAACCCACAGACCCCCTGACTACTTTCACAAATAGAATTTAAAATACAATCTTGGTTTATTCGACAAAGAGGGGTAGGGAATCAAAGTGGGGCACGCTTGTCCAAATACTCAAGGTTAGGAAACACAATTAAAGCGAGAATCAACAAGGTGACAACGAGAGTCTTTCATCCTCTCTCAGGCTAACTGAAAGGCTATCACAGGCTTCCCTCCATGGTGTCTGTCGAAAATGCTGCTGCTGTAAATATCCAGAGGCCATATCTCTCTCCAAACAGAAAACACTTCCTCCTCCTCAGATGGTTATCCTCTCCCTTTCTCTTCAGAAATATCTCCTCCTTTTTATTTCCTCAGTTTAAACTTTACTCTTCTGGCTCCCCCTCAGGAAAGGAAATAACCCTTTCGTTCATAAATTCCACCAAGTGGGCTAAAGCCATAGGGTTACACCTGCAAATCTTGCTGACACAGTAGCAACACAAAACTATTTGCCTTATCGTGAATGGGAATCCTGCCAAGGCGCTGTCACTTCAGGGCTGCAATTGGAGACTGTTGTGGTGGAAGAGTGTCATGTAATGGCACTTAAGAGGCGGTTTGCGTAAAGCGATCTCCACAGCCTTGGTTGGTGAGTCCCTTCCCTTCCCAAGCGGGCACAGCCAGTCGAATCATCTTCCGCCCTGGAGCGATGGAGCCAAGATGAGACCTTGGGAACAAGCGGCTGCTTGCCCGCCCCGTGTTCCCCGTGACTCACCCTTTCACACCTGATGTGAGGTACAAATAGGAGTCCAATGCCCGTGTAGGAGGCATTGAGGCCTCCAGAGATATTCCAGAGGGAAGACAGTTAATTCTTCAGCATAGGCTCTATCCCTTGAATGAAACAATGGCTCTCTTAGCACCGCCTGAAGAACTGCAGATGGATGGGGACCTGGAGGAAGCCTGGCCCCTTTTCCAACAACGTTTCCTGCTCTACATGAAAGCAGCAGGCGCATCCCAGTGGCCAAGCGACCAGAAAGTGGCCTTGTTCTTGACGGTAGCTGGACCAGCAGCCCTACAGGTCTACAACACCTTCCAGCTGGACCCCAAGGAGGAGGAAGACTTGGAAGCAGTGTTGGCTCACTTTGAAAGCTACTGCATGCCCCACCGCAATGAGCTTTATGAACGCTTCCTCTTCCGCACGCGTCTCCAGGAGCACCACGAGTCGCTCGAGGACTTTGTTAATGACCTGCAGCGGAAAAGCCGTTTCTGCAACTTTGGGGCACAACGGGAGGCTCTGGTGCGGGACCAGATCGTGTTGGGGTGCCGGAGTGGCAAAACCAGGCAGCGGCTCCTCCAACAGGAGGGGCTGACCCTTGAGGGGGCTCTCAAGATCTGCAGTTTGGCTCAGGCGAAGGAGGAGGCCCAGTATGCGAAGGAGAGGCGGGAGCAGAGAGCAATTGAGAAGCAAACGCGATTTCAGTTGGATGATGTCAAGCAAACCAAGGGACCGGTGTTCCAGCAGCAGGTGGAAGATATCGGGCAGTGTAAGGTACCAGTGTTCCAGCAGCAGGCGGAAGATATCAGGCAGTGGAAGGTACCAGTGTTCCAGCAGAAGGTGGAAGATATCAGGCAGTGCAAGGGGCCGGCATTCCAGCAGAAGGTGCAACCCATCCAGATTATAGGAAACACAAAGGACAATTCACAGCAACTGTGGGACAATTCCCTCAGGAAGGAGTCATACAAAACATATATCTGAGGTGAACCAGTGAAAATTGTTGTTAGACAATGGACATAATACTGAAGTTCCCGCCAATTTGACAGCCATCACTTCGGCCCTCCAGGTCCCAGGGAGACTGGAATCTTCTTCTCCGTTGACATTGTGTTATGAGTGAAAAGAAGACCACGTGCTGAAAGAAGATGGCTGGTCTCCTTTCCCCAGAGGAAAGCAGCTAGCATGGTTCAGTGAAAAATCCGGTTTAAATCCTGCCACAGGCATAACTGTGTCCGCTTGGGCAAGCCAGCTCTCATCCTGTATTCCCCGTCTGTTTTAAATAGGAGAAATACTTCACTGAATTGTCCTGAGGGCAAACCCAGCCCAAATGGTAAAGCAATTTTCCAAATGTAATATGTTTGATGAACGCTATGCAGCAGAGGCTGAAATGGGAAGTTTGCTGACGGGAGGAATCCTTATGTTTTGAAGATTTGTATAGATGTTTCTCACTCACTTTGCGAAATTCAGATTGTTGCCAAACCCAAAGCTCAGAGAAGAATCCTTTGAAAATAGAATTTATGCTCAGTGCCAGTCGAAGACCAGAGTTTAACAGTTGGCTTGCTATCCAAGTGCAGCTGTTGTGCATCAGGTCGTGCCTATCTCTTCGTCGATCAATAGTTTAATCCCATGGTAATATCTGTGGTCGAGTACTTCTGTATGCGCCCCTGTTTGAGTGGGAATTAACTAAATGCTCTTCCTCAGCTTTGACCTGTGCTGAGAAGAAAATGTCTTTATCCCGTAAGTCCTTGCAACAAGTTGAGCGGGGGGGATGGAAATATGGAGGATGCTACCCCTGAAAGGGCACTCCAGCTGCTTCTGGTTGGGAGAACTGAAGAAACCTCTCTTTGCTCTAAAATTGTCCATATATTTGCATATGTTCCAAGGGGAAAAATGGCAAGTTAATATCCAACTAGTGCAGTAGATCGTTTCTGGAAAACGAATGACTGCCTGTCATAAGCAGGCAGGAGCGGAAAGAGGAAAATTCCCGCCCCCCTTCAAATCTTCCCCAGTAGTTGTCCATATTGGCAGAAGGCCGGCAATCAATCCACCCACCAGCCTTTCCTGGCTGACCCTCTGGGCCTCCAGGGCATAGGAAGCACAGCAAGTCTTCACAAGTCATCCACCCCTTTCCATGGTTTGGCTGCCTGTTAACCCTTTGCTTTCCTCTTGAATATTTCAGAGCAAGATCCCAGGGTTGGTTGCTCACCAGCTATCTCCCGGTCTAATTCCTAAGCTGTCACTCAAGGAAGGGAATATGTTTTATTTATTTTTGGTACTGTTGAATGCATTAGTTTTGTATTCTCAAGTATTTTGGCCCTATGTGGCCTTAATGTATGTATATTGTTTGCTATGACTAATAAATTGTCCTACAAATCATACCTGATTTCCTGTGCCTTTTCTTTTGCTTCCATTTTAAACAGAGGCTGGGGAGTGGGTCTTGATTATTACTGCTTTTGCTAGGCCACCAGGTATAAATGATCGTGGGCAGGTGCACGGCTTGGAACGAGAGCATGTTTTTGTACTTTCCGGTGAGAAAAGGTCTACAAAATGCCCCCCTTTGGGATATATAGGTATGATGCCTAGAAGGAATAAGATCTTGAGGCAGGTGGAACCTCACACACACACACACACACACCCTCATCAGCCCAAGACCTTGGTGGGTTGAATGCAACCCGGCAGAGTAATAAAACCTGGGTGGGTAGAATGCCACCTGGCAGACCAACCAAGACCTGGGTGGGTGGAATGCAACCTGGCAGTCCAAGCAAGACCTGAATGGGGTGAATGCAACCTGGCAGACCTGTCTAGACCTGGGTGGGTTAAAAGCAACCTGGCAGACCAATCCAGACCTGGGTGGGTTGAATGCAACCTGGCAGTCCAAGCAAGACCTGAATGGGGTGAATGCAACCTGGCAGACCTGTCTAGACCTGGGTGGGTGGAATGCCACCTGGCAGACCAATCCAGACCTGGGTGGGTTAAATGCAACCTGGCAGTCCAAAAAAGACCTGTATAGGGTTGAATGCCACCTGCCAGACCACCTTCACCAATGTGTAGCGAATTTTTGTGGGGGATGAATGCAGCTGTTTTTTTACAAAGTGGTGCCGGAACAACTCAGTATAGAGAATATATACAGGCAGCCTCTGTTGCCTCATGATTCCAAAGTGATTTGGGCAGCAAGGCTATTGCTTCCCTTGTATGACATTTCCTTGTTATGAGTGGTCTTAAGAGGAGGTTAGAGAGATCCTGTTCTATTTTTAGTCACACACTCTCGGTCTAACCTACCTGACAGGGTTGTTGTCAGGTGTGAGTTTCTCCGTCAGCAGGGGGCGCCGCGTCCGTCGGGTCCGTTGTGGCGGGGGTGCGGTCAGCGCAGCCGGCGGGTCCGGGGGGGTTGTCCCGCTGCTACCTAGGCCGGGCAGGCGGCCTGTCTGCTGGCTCCAGGGGTCTCAGCTTCCCTTTTGATTGGCCTCAGATGGCCCCAGGGCTGTTAAACCGTGTCTGGCAACAGGTAAGCACAGCCTCTGGGCCCAGGGATGGTCCTTCCCTCAGGACAGCCTCCCTGTTTCTCCTCCCCGGCCAGGGAGCCTCTGACCCCTTTTATCCCCTCCCTCGCTAGGGGCAGCCCCGCCCCGCTCCCCAATCGCCAGCGCCCCAGGTGAGGCTCATTATCTGTCCCAATGCCGGCAGCAACACCTGCCTCCAGCCTTTCCGGGGTGGGAAGCCTGGTGCTCCTTCCTCCCGCCTCCCAGCTGCCATTGGGCGCCCTTCCCCCGTCTCCCTGGTGGGCGGGCGGGCCGGCCTATCGCCTGCCGACGCCGGGGCCGGTTCCCACCCCCTCGCTGCCTCGCGGCCCCGGGCGAGGCTCGGCCTCGCAAGCGCGGGCCTTGCGGCTGCGCCGCCTCGCCTCTGCCGTCGTCGCCGCCACCGCATTGGGGCCGTCTGCCCTGGAGGCGTCCGCTCCGGCGGCCGCCCAGCCTGCCGGTTTGCTTCCCCCGGGTCGCTTCCTCCCGCCCGGGTTGCTGCCGCCGCCGCCTCCTCCGTGGCGCCGCGACAGCGCTTCGCCCGGCCGCCGGGCCGGCTGCCGCGGCCACGCCCGTCCGCCGCCGCGCCTGCCCCGGCTAGGTGAGTTGTGGGGCCCCTGGAGCCGGGGGGGGGGCGGCGGCGAGGAGGGAGGGGAGGCTCATCCCCGGACACGCCCTCCCCCTTTCGCTCCCAGATGCAGGTGGGTCTTCCTCGTGCATTCTTGACAGGAAGTCGGCGTTCCGGTGCAGGTGCCCTGGTCGGTGTCTCGTCACAAAACTGAAAGGTAAGAGCGACATATACCATCTAAGTATGCGGGCATTGTGGTCCTTCATCCGCGCCATCCACAAGAGGGGGGCATGGTCCGTAACCAGGGTGAAGGGGTTATTGGTGAGGTAATACTGGAGGGCCCCCACCGCCCACTTGACGGCCAAGGCCTCCTTCTCCACCGTGGCATACTGCCGCTCGGCCTTCTGCAACTTGCGACTTAGGAAGAGGACTGGCCGCTCCACCCCGTCGATTTCCTGAGAGAGCACGGCCCCGAGCCCCGTGTCCGAGGCATCAGTGTGGACGACGAAAGGCTCATTGAAGTTGGGATTGTGGAGGACCGGGGCGTGGGACAGGGCCCCCCGGAGCGCCCGGAAGGCCTCATCGGCCGTTGCCGTCCAGGGGAGCTTGGTAGGCAGTCCTTTCCGGAGGAGATCTGTCAGGGGGCTGGCCCGGGATGCGAAGTTCGGGATGAACTTGCTGTAATATCCGACCAATCCCAGGAAGCGTCGGAGCTGCTTCTTGGTGGTCGGACGGGGACAGTCCTCCAGCGTGGCCACCTTCTCGGGGACCGGCCTCAGCACGCCGCGGCCAACTATAAATCCCAGGTATTTGACCTCCTGGAAGCCCACCCGGCTCTTCTGCGGGTTTGCCCGTAGGCCGGCAGCATCCAGGGCTTGCAGAACCCGGCGAAGGTGTTGCATGTGGGAGGGCCAGTCGGGGCTGAAGACGAGAATATCGTCGATGTAGGCGGCGGTAAACCCCTGGCACTGGGCTAATGCCGTGTCTACCAGCCGCTGGAAGGTGGCGGCCGCCCCGTGTAGCCCGAAGGGCATCATGCGAAATTGGAACAGCCCCTGGGGCGTGGTGAAGGCTGTCTTCTCCTTGTCACCTTCCGCCATGGGCACTTGCCAATAGCCCTTCGTCAGATCCAGGGCTGTCAGATATCGGGCGGTGCCCAGTTGGTCGATGAGGGTTTCCGCCCGCGGCATGGGGTAGGCGTCAAACTGCGCGATGCGGTTGACCTCCCGGAAGTCAATGCAGAAGCGGACGGATCCGTCGGGCTTCGGCACTAGCACCACAGGGCTCCTCCATGGGCTGCGGGAGGACTCGATAACCCCGAGCTGGAGCATGTCAGCTACCTCGCGGTCCACTTCATCCCACTGCTTCCGGGGCAAGGGCCGCCAGGGTGCCCGGACCACCCGCCCCGGCGGGGTAGGTATGGCATGGGTCACCGTCGTGGTGCATCCCGGGATCCGCGAGAAGCTGTGGGGGAAGTCCCTCAGCAACTGTTCCACCTGCTCACGCTGTTCCGGGAGGAGCGCCGGGTCTAGCGTGGGGGCCTCCGGGGGGCCCCCCCCCGGGGGGTCCAGGGCAGGTTTCCATCGGCGGGCTCCAGGGGGTCGGCGGCGAGTTGACACGCTTGCGGCTCCCGCTCCCGCCACGCCTTGATGTCGTTGATGTGCAGCCTCTTGGCTTGTCGCCGCGAGGGGCCCCACTGGACCAGATATGTCAGAGGGCCCAGCACCCGGGTGATTGTAAAGGGGCCCCTCCAGGGGTCCCCGGCTTGTTGCGGGCCAAAGACTCGCCGGTTGACCAGGACCTTGTCGCCTTCCTGGAAGGTGCGTAGCCGGGCTCCCTTGTCATAGCGCTCTTTTTGGGCCTCCTGGGCCTCAGCCAGATTGCGCTGAGCCGTCTCCCGGGCGAGCTGGAGGCGTTCCTTCAACTCCCGCACGTAGTCCGGCGCCGCTGTTGCGGGGTCGTCTCGGGGGGTCGCCCATTGCTCCTCGACCACCCCCAAGATGCCTCGTGGCCGCCGGCTGTACAACAGCTCGAAGGGGGCGTAGCCGGTGGATGCCTGAGGGGTTTCCCATAGGGCGAAGAGGAGGGGATCGACCAGAAGATCCCATTGGTTTGGCTTGTCCCGTGCCAGCTTCCGCAACATGGCTTTGATGGTCTGGTTGAGGCGCTCCACCAGGCCGTCGGTCTGCGGGTGATAGATGGACGTAAAGATCTGGCGGATGCCTAGGGTTGAGCAGAGCTGTCGTGTCAAGGAGGCCGTGAAGGGTGTCCCACAGTTGGTGAGGATTTCCCGGGGCAACCCCACGTGGGCGAAGAACCGCATCAGTGCTCTAGCGACGCCGGCCGCCTGCATGGACCGCAGGGGAATCGCCTCGGGATAGCGGGTGGCGTAGTCAACCAAGACCAGTAGGAACCGGCAGCCGCGGGCCGTACGTGGCAGTGGTCCCACGAAGTCCATGGCCAGGCGGTCGAAGGGGGTCTGTACGAGCGGCAGGGGCATCAGTGGGGCTTTGGGGGCCGGTCGGGTGGAGGCTCGCTGGCACACTGGGCAGGAGCGGCAGAAGGCCTTGACGTCAGCAGCCACGGACGGCCAGAAGAAGTGGGCCAGGAACCGGGCCAACGTATTATTGGCCCCCTGATGGCCGGCCCAGGCGTGGTCGTGGGCGTAGGAGAGGACGGAGGCCCGGAAGGCCTGCGGGACCAGCAACTGCCGGGTCTCAACCCCCCGACTGGCAGTCAGCCTGTACCAGAGGCCCATTTCCTTGACAATTCGGGGGTAGCGGCCAGCCCTCCGCCCGTCCCGGATGCACCCCTCACTTACCGCCACGGCGTCCCGGAGGGACTCGAGGGTAACATCAGTCGCCTGGGCCTCCCGGAAGGCGGGATCGGCACCCCAGGAGGGAGGCGAGGGATCATCAGGCGATGCCGAGGTCCCGGCACGGGGCTCGGGGTCAGTGGTGGCGGGGAGGGCCTCCGCTGGCGAGGTCTGCAACCGCACCTCCAGGCCTGGCGCATCTCGGCCCAGCAGTACCGGGTAGGGGAGCGCGGGCACTCGGGCGAGCTCCAACTCCCACTCCTGTCCTTGGTAGCGCACCGGAACTCTCACCACCGGGTACTCTTCTGCGTGTCCGTGGAGGCACGCGACGGACGTGCGCCGCACGACGGGCAGGCCCTCGGGCAAGAGCCTGGTCCGTATCATTGAGACGGAACTGCCGCTATCTAGGAGTGCCGACAGCCGCCGGCCCGCAATTTCAACAATGACCAGTAGGGGCGGGGGCCGGACCGCGCGGGTGGCCAGTGGTAGGGCTTCCTCCCACCCTGCATCGCACTCCATTAGGGGGCAGTCCCTCATCAGGTGGCCCCGCTGTCCGCAGCGAAAGCAGGGCCCTCGGTTGGCAGTGCTGGCAGGGGCCGGGCCGCCGGGGGCCTTCACGTTGGGTGGTGGTGGTCGCGGCCAGCGGGGCGGGATTCCGCTGCTGCTAGGTTTGGCCCCGGTGGGGGGGAGGGCAGCGGAATCAGCCCCCAGGGGTCCACAGGGCCCTACCCGGGCCCTCCCGGTGGGTCGGCCGTC